>NC_063166.1:50083648-50297855 GCF_023159225.1 Perognathus longimembris pacificus
CATTGTTCCAAAAACTGCCCTTGAGTGTCAGTGACCCTACCCTTTATCATGAAGTTTACAATACATGTCTTTCTGGCTTTACTTAATGGCCAGGTCCAAAGTGCTGACCTCTGTGGTCTCCTTCCCTTCACTCTCAGTCACAACTCTTTCCTGTGTTCCTCCTAGTTCTTTGCTGTAGGCCAGAATGTGGAGAAACAGAAATCATTTGGTATTCTTAGTAGTCTTTAAAGTAATGTGTTTATACTTAAAAACAGTACAGCAGTTATTCAGAAAAATTTAAAGCTGATTCTTATAAGATCTGTTATTTTTGTTTGCCAAACAAGTTGAAAATAAAGAGACTTAGGGGGATATTTGTACATTCATGTGTTTATCCATGAAGTAACTCACAGATTCATGGACAGATGCACATAACACAATGTGTACATTCATGGGATAGCATTCATCCTTCAAAAGGAAGAGCATTCTGACACATGCTACTCAATGAGTGAACTTTGAGAATGTTGTGTTCTCACAAAAGACAGATACTAAATTATTCCAATTACATTAATTACTTGGAGGAGTCAAATTCATCCAAATAGAAAACTGAATGATGATTGCCAGAGATTAGGGGAAATGGGGAGAGGAATTATTGTTTGACAGGTACAGTTTCCTTTTTGCAAGGGGAAGGGGGAAGGGAATAATGGTGATGGGTCGAATGTTCCTCATGCCAATCAACAGTGCATTTAAGAAATGTTGAGATAGCTGGGTGCCCGTGGCTCATACTTATAATCCTAGCTACTTGGGAGGCTGGGATCTGAGGATCTCAATTCGAAGCCAGCACAGGCAGGAAAGTCCGTGAGACTCTTATCTCCAATTAAACACCAGAAAAAAAAAAGGAAGTGACACAGTGGCTCAAAAACAGTAGATTGCAAGCCTTGAGGCTCACGGACAGTTTCTAGGCTTTGAGTTCAAGCTCCATGACCAATGGGAAAATAAAAAAAGAAAATAGAAGTTTAGCTAAAGCCAGGTACTTATGACTCATGCTTGTAATATTAGCTAATCAAGAGGCTGAGATCTAAGGAATGCACTTTGAATCCAGTCCAAGAAGGAAAGTCTATGAGACTCTTATCTCCAATTAATCCCCCAAAAGAAAAAAAATTGAAGTATAGTTCAAGTGGTAGAATGCCAGTGTTTAGTGAAAAAGCTAAGGAAAAGCAATTAGGCCCTGAGTTCAAGCTCCAGTACCAGCACAATAAATAAATAAATGAACAAGTAAATAAAGTCATGATGATAAATTTGTGCATAATTTACCATAATTTTAATAAAAGAAAGGAAAGGATATACTATATAAACTATAAATTAAGAAGAAAGCAAAAGCTAAGAAGTTAATATCAGATTAAACTCAAAGAAAATTTATTGTATTAGACCCAGATCTTTACAATTATTGTGCTGATGATAGTCATCTACAGAAAAGAGAAAACTAAGAAATTTCTGCACACCAACTAACCTAAACTCAAAATACAGAAGTAAATGCTTTAAGAAACCCAAGGAGAACTGGAGAAAGAAAACACGGAACTTGGAGTCAGTAGTGAGAAATATCAAACACTTTCTTGCTTCTTGACAGATCAAGCAAATAAAATATAGCGAAGTATCTGTAAGACCTGCATTTTAATTAAATCTAGGCATAGTTTACATAAAGTAAGATACTTAATGAATTTTTACATATACACAGTCTCATATAAACTCCAACCAGGCTAAGAAACATGGATATTTCTACTGGTCAGAAAGTTTCCCACCATCCCTGATTGGTTGCTTTCCAGAAAAATATATTCTGATCTCTGTCACTGGGGAATCATTTCAACTGCTTTTTATGTTAATACAAATAACTCACACAATTTATACTAGAAGACTCTCACTTCTTTTATTCATCAAAATATTTTGGGAATCTACTCATGTGGTATATATAAGTGGCATGTTTGTTTTTATTGTGAAAAGTATAATTGCTTGACTTGAACACATATCTTTGTGCATGATATTTTTTATTATTATCTTTAATAGTTGTACAAAGGGGTTACAATTCAACATATCAGTTTGTGAGTACAATGCATCTTGATCATTGTCACCCTGTGCATCATTCTCCCCAGCCTCATCTCTTCCAATCTCATCATTCTACTTCAATCACCTAGATTCATTTTCATATACATGCATTACATAGTGTGACTGTATTTACCTACCTTGTAGTGTGTGTGTGTGTGTGTGTGTGTGTGTGTGTGTGTGTGTGTGTGTAACGCTTTTGTAATTTCCCTTGGGTATGTATGTAGGAATCAAATGGCTGGGTTTTCAGGTAAGTGTGTCTCATCTGTTAGAAACTGCCTATGAGTTTTCCAATGGTTCTTCCACTTTAATCTTCTAACCACTAACCTATGAGAATTCCATTTGCTTCAGAAACCTCAAATGTATGGGACTATCTGCTTTTTCAACTGATAGGTATGCAAAGGAAATACACAAAGATGCATCCCTTTATTTCCATACTATAAATACAGACACAACAAAAAGATGTCTTAATGCCATAATAAATCCCACTATTTTCTCAGATTTTTTATCTTTGTAATGTGTCTTAGAGTAGTGTTCATTGGATTAAATATGCTTGTACATTTTTAGCATGTACCTAAATATTCATCTTTCCCTAACTTTTGAGAAGTTTTTGTTTTTAATTTAATTTTACTGTCAAGGTGATGTACAGAGGTATTACAGTTACATATGTAAGGTATGAATACATTTTCTGTTATACTTGTAACCCCTCCCTCATTTTTCTTCCACCTTCCCTCCAAGTTGTACAGTTTCCAATATGTTGTCTTGATAGCATCACTGTTGCTTTGGCACCCTTTATCCTTTGTCTCACCATTTTAATGGTCTCCTTCCCCTCCCTGATTTAGTATTTTTTTTTCTTTTTTGCCAGTCCTGGGGCTTGAACTGAGGGTCTAAGCACTATTCCTGGCTTCTTTTTACCCAAGGCTAGCACTCAACCACTTGAGCCACAGTGCCCCTTCTGGTATTTATATATGTGGTGCTGAAGACTCAAACCCAGGGCTTCATGTATACAAGGCAAGCACTCTACTACCACTAGGCCATATTCCCAGCCCCCTGATTCAGATAAACAAGAAGTTTGCAAGCTTCCTGTCCCATTCTCCTTCTTTGCCCCTTTGGAATTTGTTTTGAGCAATGCTGGGTATAATGAATGGACTTTTCCATGGTTGGGATGTACTCTATCCTCAGTCCCTGCTTCTGAAAATCTTATGATGTGAGTGCTAGCATCATAAACGCAACACAAAGATCCTGTGGTTCCTCATCAGTCTTTCTTAGTACTTGCTCTTTTTCTCCTCTGGATGATTTCAAATGTTCCACCTTGATATTCAAACTTCCTTTTTCTGTGTCACATACTCTGGCTAAGTGTGCTATTGTATTATTTATTTCTGTCATTATGAGCTTTTTTCCATTTAATTATTTTCTGTTTCTTTGTTAAGGATACTGTTTTATTCTTGTCTTCTTTTCCTGGTACTCTTAAGTTGTTTACCTTATTCTCTTTTAGTTCACTAAGCCTCTTTAGACCAAGTATCACTTTTATTTTATTCATTTATTCATTTATTTTGAGTCCTGGGGCTTGAACTCAGGGCCTGGGCTCGGTCCCAGAGGTTTTTTTGCTCAAGGCTAACTCTACTTTGAGCCACAGCACTACTTCCACTTTTCTGGGCATTAATTGGAGATAAGAGTCTCACTGCCTTTCCTGCTCAGGCTGGCTTTAAATCATGATCCTCAGATCTCAGCCTCCTGAGTAGCTAGGATTATAGGGGTGAGACACTGGTGCCCAGCTCAGTTATTAATTTTCCATCGAGCAATTCATGTGTATTCAATTCTTCAGAGTCAGTTATTGGAAATTTACTATAATCCTATGTCATTAACATACATAGACAATTTTTGAGATCCTTGTGGCTGGTATCTATCTATACATTTGAAGAAACTGACTTTATAGACTGGCTTAGTAAGAAGTTTGTTTGGAGGAGGCACATAAGAGTCTCCCCCACACCAAACCTCTGATCTAGTGACCCAGATACCAGTTTCAGGAGTGTGAATTGGCTTCAGAAGATCATGGGAAGGAGTGTCTTGTAGATACCTGGGGTCTAGACATTGGCAACTGTGTGGTGGTACTTGCTTGCAAGAGCTGTGGGAGGTCTGTGGTGGCTGTAAGGGTTGTTAGATTCCTTCCCAGCACTTCAAAGTCTAAGAGCAAGAGACTGGAAGTGGCAGGCAGCAATGGGGGCCAGAACTGGCAGTGGGAACAGGCCTGTTGTTGAGGCCATCTGCAGGTGCATGCGTGGTAGTGAGGGCTGACGACAGGGATTGGGCAGCTAGCTCCATGTGGGCATACAGTTGTAGGAAGCAGAACTGACAATGTATGTGCACAGCTGCAGGAGCCAGCTGCAGATGGGAGCATGGTAGGGGCCAGCCTTGAAAGACAGTCCATTGCAGCTTGTGCATTGCAGCTGTAGAGATATGCATGGGTGCTCCTGCCCTCTTTTTCCCTGACCATGGACACAATGGTCATCTTGTTGCCATGCTGAATGGCATGAAGAACCTTAGAGAAGTCATCCCTAACAAAAATGAGTAAAAATCAACAACAACAAAAAGATCACCAGCCGCCATCTCTTGATTCCATATCTCATAAGATAAATATTATTGTAGTTTTATGAGAATATTTTTAACTGACAGCAATGAGTAATGATAACCACCTAGCTGAACAGAGTTAACACATAGATGCAATGGGAACTTCCTGAAATGATAAAGTTGTTTCAGATAAGTGGTAGCAAATTAGAACACATTAATTGCCACTTAAAGAAAATAAAGTAGTAGTAATTGAGCTTTTATTTAAAACAAAATATAACCTAAAATATCAGTCAGGAATTCTGCCAAGCAAATTTGCTATGTAAAATTGAGTAAATATTAGTTTCTCACGTGATGCTCTTCTAGAAAGAATTGGGGCCTTGATAGTTGTTTTTTACCAGTAGTTGTAATTGTAGGTCAAGTACTGGAGAAGTCAATAGGGATAATTATATTGGCTTATTGTGCATTTTAAATCAGAGTCCCTTGAAACATTTTTAACCACAGAGATGAATTTATATTAACCACAAAGATGAATTTGTATTTCCCCAAAGTGAAATCAGCAAAGAAATATTTTCATTTCTTACTAATGCACATTCATTATACAAAATAATGGGATTCATTAAAAAAACAATTTTGTTGTTTCTATATTTATGGCTTGAAAATAGAGATATACACTTTTTTATTTTTCCTTTGTGATTTTCCTGAGTGTTCTTTAATATTTACAGAATGACTCAGAAGGAGTCAATATGGAATAAGAACGCATAGTTCTTGATTTCTGCTAAAAGTTGTTGGAAAAAATCTGATGCCATTGGGGTAAGACACGATTGCCCATCATTTCAGCTTCTAATGCATTTTAAAGTATAATTTTATTGTTACTATTAAGGTGTTGTACAGAGGGATTACCATTTCATAAGCCAAATAACGAGTACATTCCTTTCCTTTTTTTGGACAATGTCACCCCTTTCTTCACTTTCCCCCTGTTTTATTATGTTTGTATGATTTTGTGCCATCTACGAGAGTCTTGTTGAAAAACCAGTTTTATCATTTACACTTTTGTAGGAAATGACACATCCCACGGTGTTTTTAATTTATTGTTTTGAAGTTCTTTTTGAATAATCAATGCTGATTTCTAATGTCTGCATATGCTTGTGCTGTATTATTTGTTTCCTGTATTATTTATGTCCATTCTCTCATTCTGATTGGCTTGCATTCTGATCCTTGCCCTCATCCCCCCCCCACCCGCCATCAAAAGGCTTGTGAGGTTTATTGTTTTTTTTTTAAGAGAGCTCTTCTTGACAGTCAATGCTAGTTTTCTTTTTTGTGACTTAATGAATTTGTTAATTTTTATTTCCCTGTCACTTACTATTTGTATTATTATTTTGCCAGTCCTGGGCCTTGAACTCAGGGCCTGGACACTATCCTTGAGCTTCTTTGGCTCAAGATTAGCACTCTATCACTTGAGCCACAGTGACACTTCTGGCCTTTTCTGTTTATATGGTACTTAGGAATCGAACCTAGGGCTTCATGCATGCTAGACAAGCACTCTACTACTAAGCCACATTCCCGGTTCTCTTTGTCACTTCTCGACTTAGATATGTGCCGTTTATCTTTTCCTCTTTAAAATTTCAAATATTAGCTAATTTATTCATGAATTTGTCCTTTATACAAGGGGGCTACACACAGTTTTTTATATAGGAAGCTATGGTGTTAAATACTTTGTAAACATTTCCTAGATTTTTCTCTTCAATCATTGTTTTTTGCTGAAATGTTCCTTTAAAGTTCTCAAGGCTGTTTTTGCTGTTATTTGTTGCACTTTAACTTCATGTATTTTGTGGCCAATGTTCTCTCCTTAATTCCAGGTTAACCATGAGAAATAAGCCCAGGATAATAATCATGAGAAAAAAATCAGACACACAAAACTGAAGGATATTATACAAAATTCTGGAGAGATGTCTCAGAACTGTGAGAGTCATGAAAAACAATGGAAGTCTGAGAAACTATTACAGTCTAGAGGAAACTAAGGACATATAATAACCAAATGTAATGAGATAACTTAAACTGAATCATAGAGAAGAACAAAAAACATATTAGGGGAGTGTTGGTGCTGGTGGCTCACATCTGTAACCCTACTCAGGAGGCTGAGATCTGAGGATGGCAGTTTGAAGCCAGCCTGGGCAGGAAAGTCTGTGAGACTTTTATCTCTAACCACTAAAAAACTGGAAGTGGATCTGTGTCTCAAAGTGGTAGAGTGCTAGCCTTCAGCTGAAAAGCTCAGGGTCAGCACCAAAGCCCCATCTTCAAGCCTCATGATGGACAAAAGAAAAATTAGTGAAACTAGTAAAATGTATTATGTATAGAGTAATAACCAATTTATAGTAGTAATAGCCAATACCGTCTCCTTAGCTGTGATGGATGCACCTCGATAATGAAGAATGTTAATAGGAAACACCAAATAAACATTATACAGGGACCCTCTGTACTATCTTTGAAAGACTTCTGTAGACCTGTGATTATTCTTTAGAAAATATTTGAGTTTTTAAAAAGCTAAACAAAACAAAGTAAAATCTTTCATGTAGTTTTCTCCACTTAGTCTATGTGATGCCTACCATACCACTCTGGGGCAGAAGAAAAAACAAAACCATATTAGGGGAGCTGGGTGTCCCTAGCCACCCAGGAGGCTGAGAGCTGAGGATATAGGTTCAAAGCCAGCCTGGACACCCTCCCAGGGAACATATCTCTGTGGCCACCCTACCTCACATACTACTTGCCCTTTGCTCATTCTACACACTCCATCCTTGTGGACATTTATCTGTTCCCCAGCAGGCAAGGGTGATCACTCTGGAGGGTGCTTGCACATACTCTCTCCAATATCTACACATGACACACCCTCATCCACTTTATATTTTTATACAAACATCTTCAAAGTACTGTCTTTCTGACCATTTATTTAAAGACACAAGTTTCCTAAAATTTTTCTTCATCTTCATCATCTTATTTCTTTTTGTTTTCTCCCTCTGGGGCACTGACCACCTCTAACATACACACAAACATGCACATGTATGGACATGTACATGCTTGTATATGCATGCACATACAGTGTTTATGATTTTTATTGTCTGTCTCACTCCATTGAAAGATAACTCATTTTATAGTGGAGATATTGTTATGTCCAATTCACCGATATATCCCTATTGCCTAAAATTATCTGATAGTGGCAAGAACTCAGTGACTATTAGTTGAGCATAGTTAATCAATTAGGACCTGTTAGCCAACCCAACCCAACCTAAATGAGGATGGATTGGCTTTAGCCTATTGTAATGAAGCTAGAGCAATGTGGTCAGCTTTGAAATGTAGTTTTGAATTGTGTGTTAGTCAGATATAGGCTTTTGGAAGAAGGGGAATATAAAGGATGACTTTTAGGTATGTGTTAAAGGTGGTATCTCTAACAAGAGGGGAAAGACTTCGTAAGGGTCTATGGGAGTAGAAGACCCAGAGTGACATTTGAAAATCTGTATTTGGAATGCTTCTTAGACATCAAAACTAAGATGTTCAGTATAAATTTGGGCTTTCAATAGACTTGGGAGTTTGAAATACTAATGAGATGCACTAACTTTGAAGATTTATCATTAGATAAGATCACTCAGGAACAGAACAGAAAATAGTAGAGTACCAAGTAAACATGGGAACAGAGGATGAATAGACTATAAGAAAGAAGAAAAATACACCAGGAGGTAAGACAGAATAAGAGTTAAAAAAAAAATCTGATAGGATAGCACAACGGAGCTGTAAGAAGAGGGTGTTTTAAGAAGAAAGCAGTCAATAGTCTCAAATACAGCTAAGTACTCACAGGCAAGAACAGAAACTTGGCCTTTGGTTGAGGGAATATGGAGATCTTTGATGTTCATCCTTGATATGGGTTTGGAAGAACAGAAGAGGTATGGAATTGGAGGAAGTGATCAAAGCCAGGGAGGGAAGGCAGGCAAAATGGAGCACACATGGAGGGATCGGTATCTTTATATTACCAAGACCGGTGGATGGTAGGGTCCTCAAAATGCAATGATAGAGGAAAGGAGAGTCTGTGCGTACAGGTATCAAAAAATGTTGAAGATTTGGTGGTAGAATGATAAGACTGTATTTTATACAATAAGAAAAAAACTAGAAAGATAAAAGGCAAGCGATTCATCGGAGAAATACTATGCCAATTACAGATTAAAGTGCCAGAAACCAATTTTTAAAAATTTCTACAAGTGGAAAAAATGAGTTAAATATGTCCAATCAATATGAAAGTTTCCATTTAAATTCAAACACTATTTTCAAATTTACTGGCCTTCTTTTTGCACACAACTCAAACGTAAAAACAAAATAATAAAGATTAAGTACATAAATACAAACTAACAGAATGGTGAAATGCCACCAAGGTTTTCCTAATAATTTTACTTGCAGGTCAAGGTTGGAGACAACAGATAACAAAAGTAAATGTACTAACCTCCAGCACTTCCCATCCTCATCAATAACATTGTGAGCATTTTCCAAAGCTCATTTTCTCAATCCATCCAAAGCATTTCTCAAAGTCTAACCATCAGTCCCACTGTTTGTAATCCTTCCTGTCCTAAAATATAGACCCATGTTCATTCCTAATGTAATGGTCTGTATCTCAATGACATCAAAGTTTATCAGTTGAAGATAATCCATACCTCATAACCCAGCAAAATGTGTGGTTTTTCTCCTACATCTATAACACATTGGGTTAAGCCTAACAAAATTTCCTTTATATAGGCCAAAAATATAGTGTATTTTTGTACAATATCATTTCAGGGACCTGGGTAAAAGATACATAGGACCTTTTTTTGTATTATTTCTCACAACTGCCAGTGAATCGACAAATTTCTAAGAGTTGTCAAATGAGTTTCACATAGTTAAACCTAATGGCACCAAATAATCAGAAACAAATACATTATATCTTTCTCCTTAAAGGATTCTTTTTCACTTGCTATTAATTCAGAGATCCCAACTCTAAATGACTTATGAAGGCAGAGGCTTTTTGTAGGAATGATTAAGTTCAATCATGCAGAGACTGTGCTTAAATGTAGCAGACAACCTAGCATTTTCTTAGTTCTAAGTTCATTTTACACAGGGCTGCCCTTTCAAGGATTTTCATTTTGTTTGCCAACATGTTTTTCCCCACGTTACAGATTTTTTAGGAATAATGAATCTCAAGTCAACAATATGATTTTAGGCTTGGATCTAGGTAAAAGAACCTAATTAAAACATTGTTTTAAAATTGACTTATATTTTAATTTTAAAGATTAAAAAATGTAATTATTAGTACTAAGTCTTTCCTTAGCCCAAGAGAGAGGTAAGTATGGAATTTTTTCCATGTCAAACTTTTGAATTCTTGGTTACATCTATCCTTATCCCTCAGTATCTCCAATATTTTCCAAGTCCAATAATTCCCAAGTTCCTAATCCTTTTGTATCTTTCTTGAGTATCTGTGCCTATTCACAGTTAATTGCAGTATCTGGAATTGCAGCTGTGGTCTGAGTGGTTGGTGGCTCCCTTCAATCACTCAGGTACTGAATACAAACAGCCAACACAAGAGGGCCATAATATGTATTTCTATAAGCTTCAGATGACACCAGTGACTTTTGTCTACAAAACCTAAATAAATTTTCCTTTCCTACTTCTCCATTTTCAGAATGACAACGAGTTGACCAAGCACATTCTTGAGTGTCAATGATGACCAATAACAAGAAAAATAACTTGGCCCAAATTCAGTCATCACTGATGGATCTCACACTTGCAGTGATACTGTCTTTGCAAAAACAGGTGGTTAAACAAAATTCATTAGGCTTGGGCTGGCTCATTTATCTTCCGTGAATTTCTCGTTCAAATGTCTGATTAGTAGAAAGAAGATCAAAAACTTCTTTGAAGAGAACAGTTGAGTCAGCGATCAGCATGATGGGAAGATGGTAGAGATCTTCTCCAGTGTTTTCCGTGGTGGGAGGGGAAAGCCAGCTTCCCCCGTCCCCCTCAAATTATAGAGCGAGACGAACTGCTTTTATTATTTCCAGACAAACAATGAAGCAAATGCTGGAACAAGTTAAAGTTTAGAAGGAGCCACATTACAAAGATGAAAGCAGTAGAAATGGTGAGGTCTCCATTGGGTGGTGCTAGAGGGGCCAGTAAGAGTGCAATGCCTGCGAGCACCCCTCCCCCACTCACACCCTCTAAACTCTCCATTCCTGAAACAGGACTCTCAGGAGCAGGATGAGGGCCCTGAAATACTCTGTGGGCTTGAATTCCTAGTATGGTGCATTTCCACATGTTTAACTTCAGCTCTACATTTTTCCAATTACCTGAATTCCTTGACCTGACCAAGTTACACCCTTTTAGCCACCCTATGTCTGGAAAGTTTAGATTTAACTTTAAATCACATAATGTTCGGAAGGTGTCAGAATACCACATCACATATAGGGACCTAAACCTTAAGAAAATTACCTTTGCCTGTGTTTTTTCAGCAGGTGGCACTGTTGCAATGATGTCTTTCTTCTAGGGATGTGGGAGCCCAGAAAGATCCACAAATTGCAGCCATATAGCACACTGAACTCAAAGATCTCTCTCTCTCTCTCTCTCTCTCACACACACACACACATTCACACACACACATTAATCAAGTGATAAAATGACTTTTACCCACCATAATGGCACAAGTAACTCCATGCACCAATGCCCATAGCACACACTACCTTTCTCTGCTATTTGGGTTGGGGGGTGGGGGAAGCATGACCTAAATTTAAAGAAATGTCAGACAAAACTATAATATACTACTGAATACTTGCCTAGTACTCTTCAAAACGGTTTCATTTAGGAAGACAGAGCATGATTAGAGAACTATATCAAATTAACTGACACTAATGAAACGTGTTAACTAAATACCAAAAGTGATCTCTGATTCTTCCTTGGACAACAAAAAAATAAATGTGCTGTACAGGACATCATTGGAGCAATCTCCAAAGTTTAAATAGGGATTATAAATTAGATAATGGTGTTGTGTTAATATTGAATTTTCTGATTCTGATAATTTCACTGATTACATAAAAGAATGTTCCAGTTCTTAGGAAACACTGCCTAAGATAACTAGAGATAAAAATTGTGATGAAAACACAGTTTCAACTTATTCCTAAGTGACCAGGGAAAATGTCTTCTTTATATAATATATATTTTTGATGTATATAAGTCATAGAAAAATTAAAATTGCCAAAATAGTCACATTTTTCCACCTCCTTACTCAGCTTCACCTAACTACTAAAATATGTCTACCCATAGCCAATTCCTTCAAGCACAGCCCTCTCATCAGTCTTTCAACAGTTCATGAATTGTTTTAAGTTACTTCCTGTTCTCTCAAGGCTCTGAGAGTCAGCAACATCTCTAGGATCAGACCCAAGCCAGTGTGGTTTGGTGCAACAATGTCACTTGCTTTACCATCTCTTATTCTTCAAATACATTTTGTAGACTTGTCCAAGGATCAGTACGTATTTGCTTGCTTAAACAGGAGAGCATGTTTAGAAAACATGACCAAAGTATCTAGAAATCTTTGGATAAATCTCTGAGTGGAAAATCTGAAGAAAGTTTAGAAATCACCATTGAGATACTGTCTCATCCCACCTCACCCTCCCACCTATTTTGTGGAGATGAAACAAAAGACAACTGATCTGCAATCGGTTATCCAAGTTTACAGTCATTTAGTGGCAGAACCTGGTAAATTGCCCCTCATTCCTGCTCTCAATTCATTACTCTATCTTTCTTCTTTGCTTCTTTACATTGAGAAAACATAGAGGATACAAGTCAGATGCCATGAAGTAGAACAAGAAAATGCAAGTGCTGTTTCATGGCAAATGTTTGAGATATATGAAAATAAACAATGCCAAACTTTCCTAAATTTTTAAAAGTAAAAAGCATTCACATTTGCTTGGTAAACATCAGACTGCACATTCAGATGCTTGAGGAGTAGAAGATCATTGTTTCTTCTCTACAGTAAAAGTTGTCAGATATGTTGGAAAAGCTCTGGGACAAGATAGTCTATCAACAAATTTAGTCATTCATTCAGTTCTGCATAGTGCCTCTGTACAGGAGCATCTAGAAAAGTACCACTGGCTTTCCTTCACAGAAAAGGTGGAATAAAGGGCAAACTAATTCAGCAGTGATACTCACTAGACACTATACAACTTAGGGAGGAGGGAGGAGCTGGGAGGGGGAAAAACTGGGAGAGGATGAGGGAAGGGGTGACACTGTTCAACAAGAAATGTACTCATTACCTGACTTTTGTAACTGTAACCCCTCTGTACATCACCTTTACAATAAAAATATGGTATGGATTGCTATGTGAACAAAGCCAAACTAATTAGGATCAGAGCTACTTCCTATCCGGCACTTTGCAGTGTTGTGTGACCAGGAATGGAAGGAAAGACCAGTTGAAAACAGTTAGCTTTGTACAGAAAATGCCAGTGTCTGGCCATCTAAACCACCTACACCTACAGGTCTGAGCTGAGTTTCTACCTGTTTGACCTGGCATTTAAAAGACCAGAACTTGTCAGGCCCAGCACATTAAAAATCCCAAGGAGAATCTTCTGTTAACCTTTAACTTTTCCAACTCTGCAGACTTCCTGGGAAGTTGCCAGCCTTATACTTCTGTGGTAGCTTGAAGTAAGTCCATTCCTGAAACAAGAGACCCAGTGCTGTTCATTGGTTGGATGTCTTCTCACTCCACAATGGCCACTTCCTCCTAGCACTGGTTTCTTAGGTAGGAAATAGCAAATTGTTCCCACTGCTTCCAGGTGAGCCCAGAAAACATGACAGGAGGAGGAGAGGCAGCTGTTTGGGGGAGATGTTCTCCATCCACAGACTGGAGAAGGATCATGTCCGTATATATTGTTCTTTGTTGCCCATTCCCTTGCTGCTCCCTAACTTGCAATGACAGTAAACAGGAAGTTATTGTTCACTGGCTGATTTCACAGTTACTCTTAGTCTGTTCCCTGGCTACCTTGCTCCCTGCTGTTGCTATAAATGGGTAATTTATAAAGAAAAAAACAATAGGGCTGGGATTTAGCTCTGTGGCAAACCTCTTTTCCAGCAAGGGCAATGTCCTGGGTTTGATCCTTAGTACCAAAAAAGAAAAGACAAAAAATACAATTAAAAATATCCAAACAAACAAACAAACAAAACCCTCTGAGTGCTGGTGTCTCATACCTGTAATCCTAGCTACTCATGAGGCTGAGATCTGAGAATCATGGTTCAAAGCCAACCCAGACAGGAAAGCCCTTGAGACTCTTATCTACAATTAACCACCAGAAAAACTGGAAGTGGCACTGTGGCTCAAAATAGAGCAAAAACACAGCAAAGTTTGATTTTTACGACAAAGCCATCCCAAGAATAAACCATTAATCCATTAATCTGTAAATATCTAGTCATGAGGATGAAGTGCCAATCAGCTCCCCAAAGTCCTGCCTTTCAATACTGCTACTTTGGGGACTCAATTTCTAACATAGCAACCCAAACTATACACATTGATTAGACCAAATAGTCTTCTAAATGGGAATACTCTTTTCTGTGTAGACTTAACTCTGTGTCTGAAATGTCCTTATTTGTTTTCACTATGAAGTACCCTATCCACACACACACCTCATCTTTGTCTCCTGCCCCCAGGCTGCTAAAATTTCTACCCTGCCCAACCCCAACATCATTTCTATTTTCCAGCCTACATGGAATATATCTTAGAATTCCAAGCATACTTTCTTTTAGGTCATCTGGTAAGCAGTTCTATGGCCATCTTAGATAAGGAAAGATACATTAGGATTAGAAAATTCCTCATATATATGAAATGAAATTTAATTATTCTACCAAGAGGCTTCAAGGAAGCTGGGAAAGATTATCCACAAACTCCCTGTTCCTCAACCATCTGGTTTATCATTGCCTGAGGGATTGGGAAGCATTGACTTATCCTTTCAACAATACAGTTGAAAATTTGATGGTAACTGTAAAGAGAAAGATGGGAGAAAAGTGAGTAGTTTATGTGGGCCTTGCTTCCCACATGAAGCCTAGGAAGAAGCAGAGTTCTCCTGATTCCTTTGGCTTGACCTCATTTAGCAGAATTAACAGTGGTTGCAAATGTTTTTCTTTTCTATAGATAGATTAAAGGAGGTCCTCCTGAGCTTCTAAGAATCCCAGCAGTCCTGGAAATATAAAAGCTAGTTATTTCTCCACAAGGTTAAGGATACATAGACAATAATGTAGAGAAGAAGTGGGCGATACCTAGAAGAATAAAGCAGAGCTGAAACCATGTGAGAGGCAAAATCAATCTCAGATGGGGCCATCAGTATATAGCTGGCTGTTGATGGAAAGGATTCTGACCAGAGAAGACATAAGCAAGCATTTGGTCTGCTCAGCCATTTGTGTAATGGAGAGATGTCTGATGCAGACCATATCCTCAAGTCCTGTCTCAGGTACTTTGATATATGTAAGTGTCCTAGAACTTAGACATATTCCAGAGAGACTATCAATGTAGAGCAGATTCAATCAACTGAGACTATCCAGGACTGGTTAAGAAATGCACCCCACTGTACCTAACATTGTCCTAGCATTTCTCTTTGGGCTCTTAATTTACCATACCCAATACATTTGAGCTTTTGGAGTTTGAACTTGGTTGGGAATTAGGTTAGCTTTCTCCCTAGTGGACCCTGAAATAAAGATTCAAGTATAAGTAAGTAATTTGGCAGTGATCCCAGAACCATTCTTAAGGCACTGTGAAAATGGGACAAGAAAGGGAAGGCAACAAATAAAATAAGGAGTATAGATTATGATTTCTAGTGGACATTTGGAGCTTAATCCTGTGAGTTCTGGGATACCTGTAGAACATGTCTCAGAGTTGCCCTATCTTAGACCAACTCTCATGTGTCGTTGTATCTTGTTTTCTTTGGTTTGGTTTAATTGGCAGTGCTGGGATGGAACCCAGAGCTTTGCATATATACTAGCAAGTCATCTGGGCTTCATACAATCTGTCTCATTCAGTTATAGTTTGGATGTTTCTTCTTGTCAATGGACATGACCTTCCAAACATTAATGGACTAGCCTGAGCATGGATTAAGAAGGATCTAGGGCATAAAAAGCTCTATATTAAGTCCAAAGTACTGGAAATTGGAAACCAACAAAGACATAGAGTATCAAAGGGCTACATTATAGCATCTACTGTAGAAAGGCTAAATTCTTGCCTATTCCAAGCCAAATGGCACAAACACATCAGTCCGTACATCATGAGTTTACTCTGTGTATGTGTTTTTAGCTAAGTGGGGGGAAAAAAGAAAAGAAATCACCAGGGCAGCAAATCTCAATCCACTGAACAGGGTCATTATCAAGCCATTTAATACCAACAGTGGACCATATTGTTTGAAGGGAAGTTGGTACCATGAGTAATAGAAGATGTGAGAATAGAATAGAGAGAATCAGAAGTATGGAAGGATGGAGAAGAATGGTAGATAAAAGGAGATGGATTTTGACTGGGGAATAGCATGTATTGAACTATCTCATCAAATCCTATTAATATATCTTACCATGATATGCTAATTAACCACAAAACTTTTTTTCTTAAAAAACTGAACTGATACTTGGAGCCTGATTCTAGTAGCATAAAAGGCCACTTTTACATTTATATTTTAAAAACAACAATTGCTTTCTACACATGCAAGCTTCCTAGCTTGCTACTCATCCTTTCCCTTGATCTAGGAGAATCTTAACTTCAGTAAGCAGGTCATCATCACACCTAAACAAGATAATCTCTGTGAATCCTTGGAAGACTGATCAAGCTGTACCTTCTGAACTTGCCTCCCCTAATATCTTCAGGAAAGAGTACCTAAGATTTATGTGCCAGGGGGCTCCTTGTTACTGCTCAAATCCAATCATCTTGGGGACTGCTTCATACTCATTTTGCCAGATTGTCCTGCTGGTCATAAAACAGATTCGTTTTTCTTTAAACTGTCTTCCCTTGCCTTCAGAGTCATTTATTCTCTGGTATCTTTCCTCTCTTTATTGCAACTCAGTGACTTTCTGAATGTCTCTGCTGCCTTAACCTGTTTCTAGTACTCTCCTGGCTTTGTCTCCAAATCTTGTCCTCTTTTACTTGTTTTTTTTCTCTCTTCAGTCAGTTTCCCTCATATACAACCAAAATCGCAACAATAATACACAGATGGATTACCCTCATGTTCCAATCTGAACACTGATAGCTCTGCCACTAATCCACTTCATACCTTCCCTTCTCTCTATACTCCCTGGCCTAGCCTACAGCTCTACCCTTCTCCAGTCAACAAAGCCAGATACTAGGACATTGTCCTGTACACTCTGTCTCTCCACTCAACCCCTTAGGTCTCATGACTTTATCACAATTCATTTTTTGTGGGGGGAGGTCTATTGTGGAGCTTGAACTCAGAGCCTAGGCACTGTCCCTGAACATTTTTGCTCAAGGCTAGCAAAATTTTGAATCACAATGCCACTTCCAATTTTCTGTGGTTAATTGGAGATAAGTGACTAACAGATTTTCTTCCCTGGACTGGTTGCAAACCACGGTCCTCAGATCTCAGTACCCAAAGGAGCTAGGATTACAGATGTAAGCCACCAGTGCCTGGCTAGCATACCTATCATTTTTCAATACATTTATTCAACCTCGCCTTCACTTGGATTACTACAGTGGCTTCCTAAGTCATCCCTCGCATCTCATTCCCACAGGTTTCCAGGCTCTTTCTAATATGTACTATTCTTTATATATTTATATAAGTATGTCATGCTTTTCTATGACTGGCATCACCATTTGTTCTTTTTTTTTTTTTTTTTTTTTTGGCCAGTCCTGGGCCTTGGACTCAGGGCCTGAGCACTGTCCCTGGCTTCTTCCTGCTCAAGGCTACCACTCCGCCACTTGAGCCACAGCGCCGCTTCTGGCCGTTTTCTGTATATGTGGTGCTGGGGAATCGAACCTAGGGCCTCGTGTATCCGAGGCAGGCACTCTTGCCACTAGGCTATATCCCCAGCCCACCATTTGTTCTTTGACATCACCACAAATGTGAATACTTCTTGTACTATGACTTCCAGTTGCTATGACATCACTAGATGAAAATCATTTTCCAGCTCCAATATACTCTTCCAGGACCACCCTTTTATATGTCATTATATAGCACAGACTGCATTTAAGGTTGTAGTTTTCTCCTATGCATGAGTTTAGCTCATGAATTTACACATTTGATGTATTCTTTTTGGTGTGTGTATTTTAAAATTTTAGATACTTAAGAGACTCCATTTTTATATTCTAGCTTTATCCTATTATATTCAGATGATATTGTCTGTATTATTTCATTGTTTTAGAGTTTATTCTCATTTTCTTTCCCTAGTAATATATAAATTAACTTTTGCAAATGTTTCAAAAGGAGTATTCGAAAGGACACTTTTATTTTTAGAGTGTATTAGTTCCTTTTGACTATTGACTACTTGTCTATCATGGAGTTAAAAAGAGGTAAAATTTTAAAAATGAAATGTAAGGTTAATGTATGCCTAGAAATGTATCCATTCAGAAAGATCAGTGGCTTTGGCTTCTAAAATCTTCAGGACTACTTGAAATTCCTCACCATGACATAGCCTTAGATGATGATGAAGATGATGATGATGGATCATCCTCAGTTTCTTCCTCTCTCTTTCCCCTCCTCCCTCCTTAACGTCCACCCCCCTCCTAACACACATTTCTACATCATTGCCATTGTCCTTGATATCTACATCATTGCCCCTGAAGCCCAGAAGTGCTGCTTCTTCCTTTTGCCATTGCTCTATATCTAGAATTCCAGACTGGTCCTACTGTCATCTTGATAACAGAGTCTTCCTCTCTCAGTCTATAATAGATGGCTCTTTTCTATGCTCCCATGAGGTCTACTATATACTCTTTTAATTTTTTGTTCCAGTACTGGGGCTTGAACTCAGGGACTAAGTGCTGTCTCTTAGGTTTTCTTTTGCTCAAGACTAGCATTTTCCCACTGGAAACACAGCTCTGATTTCAGCTTTTTGGTCTCACTGACTTTCCTACCTGGGATTGGCTTTGAACCAGGATCCTCAGTTCTCAGCCTTCTGAATAGCTAGGTGTGAGCTCCTGGCAATGATACTCTGTTAAAGAATCTTAAGACATTGGACTGGGATTATCTATGTAGCTATAAATTTACTGAAGACAGACAACATGTTTATGCCTTGCTCTTCCCAACTCCCAGCCTAGAACATGACCCAGAGCTGGGCTCCCCAAATTGTTCAATGAAAAATGAAAAAATGAATGAATGATACCTGATAGCGTCAGGCACAGAAATGTGTAGCTTGACAATGATCAACATGGACTTGCTTCACTCTTTCTGTTTTCTGTGTGTTTCCATTCAAACTTGCTTTCACGGCCAAGGTCATGGCCAACAGCAGCCCCCAGAGCATCCTAGCAGCAGTAAGAATGGAGGGGAATGCTAACTTTGCCTCGACTATGGGAGACTTTACAAGTTCCAGAAAATTGATTTTTCCAGGCGTGCATGGCTTGGCATAAAAGTCAGACAGATTTTTATTGAATTTGGCCCTAAGTGGTTAGTTTTTTGACCTTAGCAATGTGTCCAATAGATCTAATCATGGATACTTTTTCTTTTTTCTGTTCTTTTTTTTTTTTTTTTTAGCTGCATGAGCTCACATTCCAAGATCGGTCAATCATTTTGGCCACCACCACTGCCCCTGGGATGTGTTTGCCCTTTTCCCATTCATCTGTAACTCTGAGTGAGCTGGGACTGCTGCTCTCAGGAGGCATGGGATGGCCCTGGCATGCACAGCAGGAGATAAGTGCCCACTGGAGTTTGGTTGCTGTTTATGTTTGTCAGTGGTGCCTGTAATTGGAAAGCTGTATTTCCTTACAATTATGCAAAGGGTAATAAAAAGAAAATTAGAGAAAACATATGAGTATAACATCAGATCTAAACCACTGATATTTTGTAATTTTACACAAATACAATACAGATTTTTCCCCCAAATCCATTCAACTGAAGTGAATACTGAACAGAGAAAGCTCAGAAGGATCTACTTTAAAAGCCAGGCACAAACTTCGAATCTTTCAGTCTTTGAACATGATATAGCCCACTGTAAGCATCGATTCAATTAAGGCAAGGATCCAAGGTTGTTTTTTTCTTCTGATGAAAAGCATTAATTAAGAGACTTAGAAATGCAGCATGAGACAAAATTGATACCTTGAATGGCTGTCTGGACACTGTCACATCTTTCTGTGAATGCCTCTGTAGCAGACGTCTTTAGTTCAGACCTTACCAGCTCAGACATCATATCCATTGAGAGAAAGAGACAAGAGACAGAAATAGAGAAGGAGAGAGAGAAAGCTGGAGGGAGAGATGTAGAGAGAGAGAAAGATAAAGGGAGAATATATAAGATTGGGGAAAGAGAATAGGACCTGCATAGCCAGCCATCTTGAGACAGAAAGTGAAATCACAAGTTCCTATCTGTAACCTACTCTACAAGCTTAGTGAAAATATCATTTATTTTTATTATTTCTTGATAAAGAAATAATTTTATATTTTCTTGTATATCTTAATGTAGGCATATTGTAAGATGTCAAAGTCGTTTAACCCAATACTCTTTATCTGCTCTGAAATAATGTAGGGCCAAACAGACAGCTGTATACTTTCTCCTAGTGCACTCTACTGCCCCTCTCCTCACCTCTTTCCTCATCACATGTTTTTCTACACTCACACATCTATAGCATTCTTATAATTCTCTCTTCTATTTACGGGGGTGCACAACCATAGGATTTGCCATGCATATATACCAAAGTAAAACATCAAAACAAAAACAAATATGAATTATAATGCATTGTCAGTAATACCAGCCAAGATTTTAATATCTAATTCATATGTTATGCTAATAGGCTCAAGAAATACTTTCCAAGTGTTATTCATGTATTTATTAAATTAGCAAACATTTCTTTGAGTTATTGCTTCATAGGCTTTTCCTCCAGGACAACAGGGCATGAAACTCTGACCATTACTGTGGTCCAAGCTGGTCAGTACAGTGCCCTGGAGGTGGGGGGTGCTTGTCCTTCCTGGAGAAGGTGCTCTAGACCCCTTGCACCTCACATCTTTTCTAGAATATGCATGGCATCAGTCAGAATGAAGAAGGGCCATACTTCCCAGGCCTATGTTTAGCTCTTGGTATCTATGAGAAAATTCGGAACCAACTGGAAAACCATGAGCTTCCTCAAGGAAATGGCCTAAATGAAGTACGACCCTAACATTTTTCTGGCAGCCACCAGGGTTTCTGAGCTTCCTTAGCCTTAACGTGCTTAGCATCTGGACTGGCTTAACGTTCCCTCGGCAATGTTTTGGATACTTTAATGGATAGGAAGTGCCTTCTCGTTTTCTCTCCTTTGGGGAACCAAAACTTATGTACAGATTTTCCTCTCCGTTTGGAGTGAGAGCACTCAAGTTTAAGCCAGATTTTTTTTTACCCCTTCTGTGAAACATGCCACTTGCCCAATGTCCAGGAGATGGAGAACAACCCTGAGTTTTGCTAGATTTAGATGCACCCCAGAAAATGACAAGCCACCTCTGCCCAGAATCCCCTGTAACAGGTGACCAGGAAGATGGGTGAATGGAAACAAACCTCCTGTTTTGTTTTAATTACTTTAAAATTTATGAATCTTGTCCCTCTTCATTTTGAAGGGGTGTTCTTAAAAGTATTTTTCTTGGCTACCAGCTAAGGGTTGTTGAAAAGCAAAGCCAGAGTGAGGGGAAAATTTAGAGGATGGGGAAGCATAAGGCCCCCCAGGGCCAGTAACACTCATTTCCCGTTCTTGCACAGGCTGTGAAGACATTTCACAGTTTGTCATCTCCAGCCAGCAGACGGGGGGCGGCCAGTGTTGGCAGACAGGTTAAAAGATCTCAGAGTGAATTCAGCTGCAATCTGATGCCAAGGAGACTTTCTATCCTATTTTTAAATTTAAAAAAAAATCCTAGGTTGAGAAATAAAAGTGATCCAAAATGCAACATGAAATCAAGTCTCTAGAAGAGAATGAAAATCTTTAAGAAGCCAGGCACAGCAGATAAAACCCACAAGCCAGGGCAACATCAAAGCAACAAGCAGAGGTTCTAATTCCTACCTTTCTTATCTCCAGCCTCAGTAACGGAGCCAGGGAGCCCAGTGCTTACAAATGTTTAGGAAGCTCCAGCCCCAAGCCCACTGAAGGCTGCTCTACCTACTCACAAGGTCCAATGAGAACAGATGTATATGTTTAACATAAAAGGACAGGGAACCATGAGTGGTGGGAAATTTGTTTCTATAGTACGTAGAATCAATTGGAAAATCTTGCTCAAAATTAATGTACATAGCTCACACTATAGAACAAACTGAAGCTGCCAGACGTGCATTAAGCTTTGCTTTCCAGATGCGTTTTACTACATGAGTCTAATAATTAGTGGTCTCGAACAAACTTACTCAAAATCCCCAGAGCAATTCCTATTTCTGCTATTTTAAAGGTGCAGTTTCCATCGTAGCCATCTAACATGATTCTTTTTGTTTGAAAAGCAAATGTATTGAGTTTCACAGTTGTATTTTTAGTTAACTCTACAGTAACTAAATTTCATAATATAGAAAGCTTTTTAACAGTATAGTTATGATGCATTATATTTACTTCTAAACAAAAAATTCTTCAATTAAAAAAATAAATTTAGATTCATGGCAAGTGAATGGTTTGAAAGGGATTTTGTATGGACTTTTATAAGCTTAAGAAATACCTGCTGCTGGTGCCAACGGCTCATACCTATAATCCTAGCTACTCCGAAGGCTCAGATCTGAGGACTGTGGTTTGAAGTCACCTAGAACAGGAAAATCCATGAAACTCTTATCTCCAATTAAGCATCAAAATGCCACAAGTGGCTCAAATGGGAGAGGACTAGTCTTGAGCACAAAAGTTTGAGAGGCAGTGTTCAGGACTGATACCAAAATAAAAACAAACATCTGTCAAACTGTCACCTAGAACATGCCACTTCTGAAAAACTAAAAAAGAAAAGAATGAAACAGTGTGAGTTAGGATGAATATACCTTGTTCGTGTGATAAGAGAGAGACAAAGTAGAATTTACCAGGCAAGGACATAGTTTATTCAGATATCTGCACACTTAACATGCAACCCTTTTTTGTGCCTAGCTTGTAAATTAACACAGGTATGCTTTTATTTTTTATTTTTGTTGTTGTTTGTGTGTGTTTGCAGGTCCTGGGGCTTGAACTCAGGGTATTGGCACTGTCTTGAGCTTTTGTGCTCAAGGCCGTTGCGCTACCACATGCATCACAGCTCCACATGTTGGCTTTGTTTGGGTGCTTAATTGGAGATAACAGTCTCGCAGACTTTCCTACGTGGGCTGACTTTGAACCATAATCCTCAGAGTTTAGTCTCCTGAGTAGCTAGGATTACAGATATAAGCCACCAGTGCCTGGTTTCAGCAGTAGATTTTTATAACATTTTTAGCTCCTTCTTTGATTGTACAGTGTTCAAGAGATAAAAGAAATCTGTATAAGGTGTCCATGGCAGCTTGTTATTCAGTTGTCTGTTACTGTGACAAAATACCTGAAAAGGCTTATACTGGCTCGTGGTTTTTGATGTTTTAGCCTACAGTCACTTGGATCTATTGGTTTGGGGGCTTCTATCACCATGGTAGGGGCAGGTAGTGGAAGAGGCTGCTCATACCATCAGCTAAGGGAGCAAGACCAGGGTTCTAATGTCCTCTTTATGGTCATACCCTCAAAGAATCTAATTTATTTCCACTAAGCCCCTCCTCCTAAGGTTCTCCCACCTCCCAATGTTTCACCACCTCCCAGTAGCACCAAGGCCTGGGGACTAAGCTTTCAACACACAGTTGGTCTTTGGACAACATTCTGGATTCAAAGTATAGCAAGCTTCTCTTTCAGGAATATAGAGTGCAAGAGTTATAGAGTCATGAAGCTTCCACCCAGATTTCATAGGAAGGTCTGGGAGATCAAGTGTTTGTGTAGCAGGGTCAGGATGCTTTCAGGCAGCCCCTGAGAGGGCAATGCATAAAGCTGTGAGTGAATATAAAGGTGCAATGGAGACCTCAGGAATCTGGCACTGCCAGGAGTGTGGAACATCTGACTGGTAAAGCCACAAGCAGTGAGCAGTCAGTCCAAGAGAGAGTTTTGGGGAGCTGCATATGGCAAGGCCATGGTATTACCAATGGGTTGACTGATGTCCATTTCCCTCTACTTGTGTATAAGTTACAAGTTAGGTGAAGTGAAGGAACTCTTTCAGCATTAGTTATTTCTAACCCTTCCTTGGCAATTTTTGTAATCTTCCATTCTGGCAGTAGTTAGTAGCAATAACAGACAGCAGCAAGTAGCAGTAGGTAGTGCTTTCTATCATTGTAACTCTTATGTAGGCCTTGGCTGCTGAGACTTAGCTCTACAGCAACAAGTGTTACAATCCTTGGGACTAGGATATTGAGATCCACAGGCCTGAACAGCAGTGGCTATGTTACAGCTCTGAGAATTTAGATTTCAGGATCTTTAGCCCTTGAGAATGGCAGCTGTTGTTACAGCTCTTGGCTATGGGTGCAGGTGTTCCAGCTCTCTGAAACTTTTCCACTTCCTCTGCTAGCATTATGCGACTTCCATCCTTATTGCTACCACTGCTAGGGTGGCAGCTACTTCTGGCACTATCACCAGTTCTGCTACTAGTAGTCTATCCCCATTGCTCTATCACTGCTACCACCCCAGCTACTATCATTGGAGCTCTGCTGCTCTCTCTTTTCCCTATTTTCTTGTGACCAGTTCAACTCAGTCTACTAATGATGAAGAAGAAAAGCAGGCAAGAAAAAAAAAAAAACATGGAGAGAAACCTGTGAACACAGGAGAGTATCTCCTACCTAACTCATATATTAGTCAAAATAGTCTATTTATTGCAGTGAGGATGTCTGCACCAATCGTGGCGTGGAAGCCCCTGTATACAAATAAGGACTATGTTTGAGCCCAATCACAACCCTTTTGTTGAGCCACCATGAAAAGTGATCGTCTTCTGGCCTGGTAGAAATGGCTGCAGGGTTAACTACAAACACACACACACACACACACACACACACACACACACACACACGTGTGTGTGCTTATGTGTATGCACTGAACATATATTATGATATTTTCTTTGTACTTAGGAACTAGACGGACATAGAATACATGAATTCTAAGAACTACAAATAAAAGACTATACCAAAGATACTGCTGATCAATCTTCTGCTTGAGATATTAAGAACACTGTCCATTACAACATATGTAACTACTGATGTTTAATGTTTCCTATTTTTCTCCTATTATCAAGATTCATATAAACTAGCATAGTCATCGAAGCTTTGCAAATACAGCATGATTTTCTAGAAATTATTGCTGGGTGAAAAGAAATGCATATTGAAAATGAACTATATAACATGTGGGTTGGACAAACAGAGAGAGTGAAGGGGTGAAATTGTCCAAAAAGAAATGCATTCATTATCTCACTGTGAAACAGTGTCTCCTCTGTACATCATATTTATAATAACAATAAAAATCTCCCCAAAAGAAAAGAAATCCACAATTTAAACCAACTGCATTGTAGCAATTAGTATTTAAGTTTATGAAAATCAATAAACACATGAAGAAGAGTGTCATAATTATAGTTTCTTGTATACAGAATTCCATTGTCTTTTTCAGAGTTCTCACATAAATAACCAAATTTAATTCACTACAGAAAAAATGAGAATGTCAGGTAACCAAACTATATCCTAGAAAATGGATATAATCATTAATTTCTCTTAAAGTGGGTAATCTTAGTGAGCTTTTAAGTTTTTCAAAAAGACTGTCCCACATGGTTAGACAAAATATAAACACATACATCACACATGTGGGGCATTTATGCATTATTTTATTTATTTTAATGATTACTACAATGTATATGTTTCATAATGACATTTGAGTGAGTAGTCAAACCATACCACAAAAATATGTCCACAATTTGGAGGATTTCTCCTATTTGAGGCCTCAGTTGTTCAAAGAGAAATTTTATGCTTTGAGTAAATATTTATTTACAAAAGGAAACCAACAGCAAGAAAACTTCCTTCTTATTTCTTTTAAAATTCAAGTTTACTTTAAGTAAAAACGCAGTAAATGTTGGGTAATAAGGAACAGGACTGAAGTTACTGAATAAAAACTATTTAATACCAGATAACAAAACAGAGTCACTCAAAGAGAAGCTCATCTTAAACTATTTATAGCATAACCATGAGGCTTTTATGTGCTATTTGGTTCTCTGTGTGAGTCCTACCAACATATGTAGTAAACTTTGTATTATTTTGAAGGAAATTATTCAACATACACACATACACACAGAGAAAGTCGAATTCATCCACTAAGCTTTCATGTTCATGTATAGAAAATGTTCTTTTTTTCCAAGCTAGCCATAATTTGAGCTACAGTCTAAGTTTCTAAGATTTCTTTTAGCACTAGTACTCATCCTCATGTAACCCCTTACTAAAGAAAATTAATAAATACATACCAGAAGCTTCAAACAGAAGTGTGGGGATAACTATGTTAAGTTAAATTCTTACAAAAACTTCCCTATTCACAGGCTATATGATTTAAATAGTGACATATGAATTTGAAACCACTGCTATGACTTAAGCACCATAAAAATGTAGAAGTAGTGCATAAAAGAAAAAAAAACAAAAAGCTATACGTGCAAGGTGCAGCGATACATGCCTATAATCTAAGCTAGTCAGAAGGAGAAGAAAAAAAGATGCTGATATTTCAAGGTAAACTCGGTGAAAGCATAAGACCCTAGCTGAAAACATACTAAAAGAAAAAGGAACTGTAACTGACTTTGGCACCCTGGGTATTGATATACATTTATTGGAACTAGTGAAGGGAAGGGGAACATCAAAACGGAGAGACAAAGGGTAAAAGCAAACCAATGAAACAGCAATACTTACAAGACAATATGTTGTAAACCAACTGTACAATTTGGGGGGGTGTGGGGAGGGAACCGGGGAGGGAGCAAGGTAGGAAAAAAATGAAGGAGGAGGTAACAAGTTTGAGAAGAAATGTACTCACTGCTTTACATATGTAGCTGTAACCCCTCTGTACATTACTTTTGATAATAAAAAATAATTAAAAAAGCAAAAAGGACTTATAGAGTGCAAGCAAGAGATCTTGAGTTCCATCTTCAGTACTACAAAAGAGAGAAAAGAAAGGAAGGGAGGAAGGAATGCAGGGAGGGAGGGAAGTAGGACTACAAATGCAGGCTGAAGATGTAGCTCAATAGTAGAGCATTTGACCAACTTGTAAGAGACTTGACTAGTTTGTTTGGTTCTCAGGACCACAAAAACAAACAAACAAAAGGTCACTTCTTTCATAACTTCATAGTCCCCTCTATGGTATCTTCTGACCAAAAGTCTCCTGGTTCTATGCCACTTGCTGAGAAATCCCCTGGTTTGATTAAACTCTAAAAGATGATCAATAGGGACTTCTGTTTGTTAAACCATGTTATAATTTTAGTATCTTTAGAGGCTACTGAGAAATACTAGTGGAATCTTTAACTCCCATTTCCTTCATGGGAGCAAAAAATGTTTTGCTCATTTTCTGTTTCTCCTTATTTTAGCCCTGTTAAAGTATATAAATTAATGAAATAAACAAACAAATCCTTGCTAAAACTTAAAAAAAATATGGTGATGATTCAGATAATCAAGCCTCAATAAGTCCTGTTAAGTGGTTATATCATTTGTGAAGCCTCTCAACCAGAACCTAAGAACTCAGCTACCATAGTGTCTGCTTAGGGGGTCCATGCTAAAGTAAAGGTGAGCATATGGAGCTTTGATAGGGAAGGAATCATTATTTTATATTTGTTTCATGAATGCTTTTGTTTCTAAGTCATCAGAGTTTTCTATGAATCCTAATAAGTTTCTCTGAAAAAGAGCAGTGGTTTCCTAAAACAGCTTCCGAACATAAAAGATTGGTCTCAACCATTGTTCTGAAATGTAGGGACCCCTTCTAGACTGGCTTGCTGTATCCAGAGTTACTTAGGCTCATCTGGGTCTTCTTTTGGAAGTTTTATTTCTTCCTCTTCCTTTTAGATTATTTTCAGGCACTAGAATGAGAAAAAGCAAATTGACCCAAGGAGTCCCTCTACCCCGATGAGGGTAACTGGGTGGAAATGTCACCACTTCAACAAAATGGCTCTGGTGCAGCAGCTAGCAAGATTGCATGGATTGTTTTAATTAGGCGGTACTGTACAAAAAGTCTTTTTAGTGTGGGGAACTAATACAAAAAGTCATTTGTCAGAAAGTATAATTATCTTTTGATTAACTACATATTGTTTCATTTGTAGAAAAATGCTCCAATAATTACATCTCTAAACATTTCAATCTTAAATTTACACAAAACGTATAGTTCCGTTTCTTCCAACAGTCAAAAAACAATACTGCAAGGAAGACATACGGTACAGTTAGTAATGTGCATTTTTTAACTCCTTATGAACTGAGAGGTTTTAGAGTGTCATAAACTTGCCTCCTAGAAAGCAAAGAGTTCTTCTGACTTTTTCCAGAGATGCCCCCCCCCACAGCCAAAAGATGAAACTGTGTGCCAAGCTTACATTGCTGTTTCATTTGGTAAATATGTGCTGTTCTGTCTCTTAGCAGGGGTGAATGACTAGGCATAGATGCTTGAATGCTGACTTGGTTACACAGTGACTCAGTGGAAGGTCCTCTATCTTGCTCTGGAGTTGCTATGCAGTATGGAAGTCATTGCCCTGACTAGTGTGAAGATATTATGGAATCACATGGTCTTGTGAATAGACCAATGGGCCAGAGATGGCTGCAAGATCCCCAAATTGTCCTTCCTTCTATGTCACTACATATGAAGGAAATTACTTGACCATTAATGAGATGTCCCCATTTCTTTCTCAGTGATATGAGGGTGTAGAACATTCAGTCAACTTCATGCAAAATGTTGATAGTTGAGAAGTACTGGAAATTGAAAAAGAACTAACACACAGTCCTTTCCTTAATTGGTTGATGTTTTTGGAGTTCACTTTAGTCATCTTTTCCAACTTAATAATGTCATGGAGTTCTGTGGAGCAGCCTCTGAAGATGGTCACTAACAATCCTTTCCTCTTAGAGGTCACATCCTTATGTGGTTGCCTTGCCTTTTTCCCAGGGTTTGTTTCTGTGACTAATGCAATGCAATGTAGAAGCAATGACATGTCATCTCTGAGGATAAGGGTAATGAAAGTTTATATTCTTTGCCTCTTTCCTCCTGCATCTCTAATATGGAGAAAGGGACTACCATTTTGTTAACAGTTCAATCATTTTTAAGCCAGAGCACCTCAAGCAACACATGAAATTATTTGCTCTGAACCTCAGTTTTTCAGCTTTTGAAGCTATTACTTGAGGGTCAAACTAAATCCCTTGGAGAGTTGTTCTGATGATTGAATGAAATGATGAAGTTGAAAAACTGACCTATCATCAATTTTCACCTGATATCAGTCCTCATAATTATACTTTTATAATAGCATCAATCCAATCTAAAGACATCATAGATATTAAACTTAGAATAATTTCAGACTCTTTAAACTGTTGCAAAGATATGGCAGTCCACCCTACCATGTATCTTGTTTGTTCTCAGTTCACATTTTACATTCACATGGTACTTTTATCACTATTTATAAAACAGAGATTACATCATTATTACTGAAATTCTCACTTCATTCAGATTGTCTTAGTTTACTGTTGTTGTCTTTTCTATCCCACTCAGGATCCTTTATCACAGTCCAACCATCCTTTTTCTGAGCCTTCCCAAGACTGACCAAGATATTATGACATCACAGCCTTCCCTAGACTGACTCTTCTTGTTTTTCAGGACCAGCCTAAAAGAGTATGAGACAGGAACTTTGTAGAGTGAATGGCTTTCACATTGAGTTGGTTGGATATTCTTCTCATGGTAGGACTGGAGTTATTGGTAGGATGTTTGATCTCTATACTTCTTAGCCATCATTGTTGAGATTTTCAAGATGATGAGCCCATATTATTTTGCCTGTCTCCTAAATTACACAGAATAACAAAGCTAGGAAGCAGTGAAAAGAAGGCAGAAAGGGGAATCAAATGCTATCACTGTGTGGATGCTGGATTTGTTAGCAAAAAAGCAATTCTTACTTGTTATACATGTGCTCATAGTAAAATTAATTTGGCATGGATTTTTTTGTTCCAGAAATGGGCACAATGTAGCAGTCCTTACTAATTTCTTAACTATAGGCAATAAATATTAATAAAAATTTCCAACTCATTGTTCATCACCATTGTGTTGCATAATTTGCAGGCAGTTTACTTGTTGGTGTCATAAAATTTAAGCAACAAGCTACTCCTTCAAGGTCAGTTAGCACAAACTTGAAAGATCTGAGTCAGGCCATCAATAAAATGTGGCAAAATGAGATCCAGGTGGACAATCTGTGTGCTCAAAAGTCTGAAATGAAATATGATCACCAAATGATACAGAAAATTTCAGCAGCTAAAATCCAGCTAGATTACTTTAAAAAAAAAAGTTGCCTGCACTGGATAACATCTGTTACAGATGCAGATCTGTGCCGTTGCTATTAAACTGTATAAAATATCTCCTAAGTAAAAACATCACACTTCTTTTCTAACCAGTGACAAGAGGTAAGTCATTTGCATGTTATTGTAAAATGTGTGCTGTCCAGAGGGTGTGTATGACAGACTTTGATGAAGCTAAATGCAAGATCAAGAATAAGTAAATAGGAAAGATCTGTCTCCTGGCCCCTTCACCCACACACATAACTCCTATACACGTGCATATCAAAAGCCAAGTATTTGCTCAAGTTCCGAAGAGTGAAAAATAAGAGTTTCCTCCACTGTAAAGCTAGCAGGCAGCACTAAACGATCTCCAGGGTCTCTTCCAGATTGAAAACTCCTAATGTCCTGTAATTCTATTATCCCAGCCTTTGATATGGAATACTCAATGAGAAATAAGCTCAAATCAAGCCTGACAGCCAAAATAGAAGGCACCGAATCAGTCTTCCTACTCCTAATGCACTAACTGAGTTAATGGCTTAGTAGTAGTACACTACTTGCCCTGACAAATTCCATTCTGTATCTGGTATCAATACCAAGTGGGGGTGGGGAGATCTTGGGAAAGAAATGGAGTTGGGAGCACATCCTCAGTGAGCATGCCTGCCTGAGGAGCCCAGGAAACAGGGAGCAAAGCTGAAGATCAGCCCAGGTTTTTAATGCAAAATAGGCATCAGGAGATTTTTCCAGGAGATTAGTCAGCCTTTCCTAAACTTTAACTTTGGGAACTTGGAAGTCAGCCCAAGGGCTCATAATTTGCTAACAAAGGCAGGAGTTTGGGAAGAGTAGGCAAAGAGAGTTTGGGTTTGCCTTCCTCTTTCTAGCACTCTTAATAGCCAGCATGGTTCTTCTTCTTCTAACAAATCAGGAACACCCAAATCAACAAACACTAGAAAACTTACCAGATAGCCTGCAATTGCCTTTGGATTTCTGCAGTTAACAGTGACATGATTGCTCTTAACTGTGCTGCTGCCCAGAGTGCTCAGCCCTGAAAAGTCTCATCTTGAAGAGTTCTCCTGCAACTCCTCCCCAGAGCTTATAGCCCCAGGAGTCTGTCAGGGAATGTATCTCACCCTTGCCCCAGCAGATAATTGAGAGGGTCCCTGAGCTTGTAGTTCCTGCTATTGAGTGTGGAGCCAGGTGAAACAGCCTCAGCTTCCCCTGGGAGCACATTAGAGGGCCCTGACTGAGAAACTGCCCATGAAGGAGCTCCCATTTTCTGGCAGGAAAACAAAACAGTGCTGTAACTTCCTCCCAGTGACCAAAGGCCTTTATTTTGCAGAGAATGCAGGATCCTACAAGTCATGAGCTCTGCTCTCTACAAGGATAGTCAAAACATATTTTTTTTCTGGATTCTTCTCTGTGTAGCCAGTGCATTCAGATGTAGAATCACCATTTGGATCTCTGGTCCCCTTAGGAGAGCTGAGCTTTCCTCCTGTAGCCCTTGTGAACAATTCTGACTCAGTTGGTGAAGTCAGGATGGCAAAATATTACACTCACTAGGATCTATCCTACACACCTGTCCTGACCTGGCCTCTCTGGGACCTCTAGCAGACACCATAGTCTGAGTAAAGGCAGACTTAACATTGGAGGCAGCCCTAGAGATAATTTATGGTTTGTTTGTCTGTGGAAGATCTGGTCCTACCTCCAGCTACCTCATGTAATTGTGTTGACGTCATACATCTTATTTTTTAGTTTCTCAAACTAACAGGCCCTTGTTTTATGATTTTTCTAGATTTTTTTTCACCATGCTCTAAATTCTTGCTCTTTAGAGGACACTCTGAGCATGCTGAAACTTTGTCACCCAGGGACAAGCTCAGGCCATTCCTAGACTCATCTACTCAAGTTCAATGTGAATCTCAAAAAGGCATGTATGTCTGGGCACTAGTGGCTTATGACTATAATCCTAGATACTCAGAAGGTTGAGATGTGAGGATCCTGGTTCAAAGTTAGACCAGGCAGGAAAGTCTGTGGCACTCTTAGCTCCAATTAACCACCAAAAAATCAGAAGTGGAGGAGTGACTCAAGTGGCAAAGCGTAACTTTGAGCATAAAAAGCTTAGGGACAGGACTCAGGCTCTAAGTTCAAACCCCAGGACTGGCACTAAAAAATTGCAACACATGACTCACATATACATTAAAGTTTGGGAAATGTTAGTATAAACAACTGCTATATGCCTTGAGGAGAGTTGAAAATATTCTCAAGGAAGAATCCTCCAATCCTTCCCTAAATGCCTCACAGCTAAGAACTGATCTGGAAAGGCCTCTTTTTTTTTTGGCCAGTCCTGGGGCTAGGACTCAGGGCCTGAGCACTGTCCCTGGCTTCCTTTTGCTCAAGGATAGCACTCTGCCACTTGAGCCACAGCGCCACTTCTGGCCATTTTCTGTATATGTGGTGCTGGGGAATCGAACCCAGGGCCTCATGTATATGAGGCAGGCACTCTTGCCACTAGGCCATATCCCCAGCCCTGGAAAGGTCTCTGTACATGGTATCTGATAGATTGTTTCTTAAATTCCCAATTCTTTGAGATTATTTGGAGAAGTAGTTATTGTTCGGGGCCTCTTTTTGGTCAAGGGGTTGGGGTTAAGGAGATGCCCATTTTGTAGTCTATATTCAGCTTAATTCCAAAACATGTTTATGAAGTGCCAGCCTAAATAATGTACTAAACTTTCTATTTAACTTCATAAGTCTCTGGACATATATCAAATTTGGTCTAATTCAGTTTTGTTTTGTTTTTTTATTTGAGAGTTCTGGGGCTGGAAGCAAAATACTAAAGTGATTTAAAACAAAATTCAAATCTCTGGTTAGCAATTTCCAAACAGTGACACAGTCAATGCCTGCTGATAAAACAAAAATGTAGCGTGGTTGTACCTAAGCCTTATAGGCAACTAATAATGAGATCACGAGGGTACCAAGAGTTACCTTTTATTGTTATGGATTTTATACATGGGTGTTATTGTTCTCGAGGTGTAATTTGTCTCTTGGGAGAAGCAATTCTGTTGCAAAGCCATCTTTTCTTTTTGGTACTCAGCAGAGCAAATGGCCAATCGTCAACGTAATGGAGACCTTGACATTTTCAAGGCTAGTTAAACTGGTCCAAGAAGTAGACTTTTCAGTGTAGTTATTCCACTTTCCAGAAAGAATTAAATTTGGAGACAACCAGGCGGATAGAGGGTAACAAAAAGTCTCTGCCCCTTATCCCCCCTGTCCCTCAGAAATGAGTCCTCGTCCAAAATGCTCTTTCCTTGGTTGAGGAAAAAGCCAGAGAACCTAATACATTTTAGGCATAACACAAGTTCATCAATCACCATTGGAGAAAAGAAGCCAGGGACAGTGCTTAGGCCCTGAGTTTAAGCCCCAGGACTGGGGTGGTGGAGGGGGGGAAGAGAGAGAGAGAGAGAACAAAGGTGATATACAGAGAGGTTATAGTTACTTAAGCCAGGTAATTAGCACATTTCTTTTTGGACAATGTCACCCCTTCCTTGGCTCTCTACCAGTTTTTCCCTTTTATCCCCACAAGTTGTATGGTTTATTTGCAACATAGTGTCCAGTGAATACCTTTGCTGCATTTGTTCTCCCTTTATTCCTTCTTTGGTTTTGTGCTGGGACTGAGGCATGCTGTCTAAGATTTTTTACTCAAAGCTGACACTCTACCACTTGAGACACAGCTCCAATTCTGGCTCTTTTGGTGGGTCCTTGAAAGTAAGAATCCCATAGATGTTTATCGTTGAACCACAATCCTCAGATTTTAACCGCCTGAGTAACTAGTCTTAGAGATGTGAGCCACCAGCACCCATCTCTTACGCTGATTCTTTCATAGAGAACTCAGGAACTTAAAGTCCATTCTATCCTACAACACTTGTACCTCATTCCACTGTTCTGAACTTGGAGAAGCCAATGGGAAGATTAGTAATATTCTCACTTTAAGAAGGAGAGATAACATCACAGAGTTTATTGATGCTAGCTGGGCATTGGTGGCTTATATATGCAATCCTAGCTACTCAGGAGCCCAGGCAAGAAAGTCTGTGTGATTCATATCTCCAATTAATTACCCAAAAGCCAAAACCTGTGCTGTGACTCAAGTGGTACAGCACTATCGTTGTGCAAAAAAGAAAAATCTTAGGGAGAGCCCTTGAGCCCTGATTTCAAGCCCCAGGACTGGCACATAGACATACAGACACAGACAGACATCTACACACACACACACACACACACACACACACACACACACACACACACACACACACACACACACAGAGAGAAATAACAGAGCTATTATTCAATCTCAGCATCTCCAAAACCATATTATGCTGCTTTCATAAAAGAAGGAAAAAAAGCTAATCAAGGCATCGAGGTAGGTTCACCATGGCTCCCTATAGAAATAAGCAGAAAGGAAAGGAGTCAAATAAACATAGAAGCATTGTCATTCACCTTGTTGGGGACCAGAGGCAGATGAATAAGATATGTCACACCCTCAGCATTCTTCCTCCTAATGAATGTCCTCATTAGCGTTCCAGCATGAGTCAGATGGAGGTGAAGGCATGACAATACAAAACATTTCTGCTGTGTCTCACTTTCTATCAAATCCTTGACCATTTGTGGGATTTTAAATTTGATTTATGATGACTTAGGAAACTGCATAAAGACCCATCACTGCTAAAATATATAGCCATCTGAAAATGTAGGTGGAGGAAACAGCCTGAATCCCCTCCAGGAGGTCATTTAAAATTTAAGGGGTAAAATAGATAAAACATGGAGGAGACCAGCAGCAATGTGGGTCCTGATTAGAAAACGAGGAAGCAGAGAAACAGCAAGCTGTGCACAGTTGGAGAATTCAGTGAGTGCTCATTTCAGTGGCCAGTTTTTGAACATGTCAGTTTAATTATGATGCATCACAGTTGACAGCAATGCATATGGAACCAATTACAACTCATGTTAAAATCAATTATTGCATATTTCAGTTCTCCTAAACACTGTAGCAAGCATTCTGTGCATTACTACACACTTCAACTCCACTAATCATTTTTTTTTACTCCCATGGTTCAATGGAAAAAGAAATGTATATGCAAATATATAGACACATAGATACTGAGCAAAACCACATTTTATAATCAACGTTGAATGTAAAGCTCCCAGAAAACAGTAGCTGCCAAGAGAAAAGCTTCAAATGTTTGTTCAGACAAAGATCTCACTTTCTACATACCTTTGTATAGAGAAATAAGAAAAATAAAATTCCTTGCTATCCCCAAACCCAGTTTTGGTCAATTTAATCCACTTTAGCCTCTTTACCAGCAGTAAGGTTCAAATCCCAGATACAGGATGCTGGATATTTTGGTTTAAAATATTTGCCTTAACTGTTTACTCTGATTCTGTGCCCTTTTTTTCTCTTTTTCAGATTTCTAGCTCAAAATTCTCCTTCGAGTTTCACAGCTTATTCATTTCTGTTTACTTTTTTATGCACCAACAACTCACCCACTTTTTACAAAATGAAGAAGAAAGGCAGGAGAGGGAGGGACAGAGGTGAGAAAAAATGAGTGTGGATGACATTTGTTTCTCTAGGAGAAATGAATTTTTGCTACTGTATTAAAACAAAGGCTGTGTTTAACTCTAAATTAGGTTTACTCTGAAAAATGGTATAGTATATGCAACTTAGAGCTACACGTCCTATCAACTATGCACATCATTAAACAGAAAGTACACTAACTCTGGACTATCCTGTGGACTTGGAGATTTATACTGGTCCTCATGGTAGAAAGTTATCTACACTGATGCTCCTGTGTTAGGATGAAGAGTCAAAGCTCTCCGGTATCCCAGGCATTCCAAAAACAGCCATAAGCCTCACAGAACTTGGCTCCTGGGAGCAGAGGTAGGTGTGTATTCCGGAGAAAGGACCAGTGATGTCTGAGTGAAAAAGAGCCAAGTGGTCCAAGCAAGGGCAGAGGAAAACAGTCCATGTGGTTTAGTCAAGAGAGAGGTGGGTGGGATGTCGGGAACCCTGATTTCTCTGCTCAGCAACTTGCCCAGCTGGGACTAAGTGCTCAATGCTTCCTTGTCCTCCAGATTATAACCTGACACAGAGCAAAGCATGTCAGAGAGAGAGAGAGAGAGAGAGAGAGAGAGAGAGAGAGAGAGAGAGAGAGAGAGAGAGAGAGAGAGAGAAATTGGATTTCTAAACTACTGCAGGGCCCTGGAAGGAGAATGTCTCTGTTTCAATATTTTAAGGATTGAGGCAGAAACTAGTCACATTTTTTTCTGTAGCTTTATAATGAACCTCAGCTCTACATGATGAATCCCATGATAACTAATTGTCTTTTATTCACTCATGCATTTATTCATTGATTTTTATAAAACATTTATTTTGATCAAATCCTAGACAATCCATCCTCCTTGCTTGAGATAGCACATCAACAATCATATAAACATGAATAAAAAATAATCTCGTGATTGTTGGGTGGTGTTCTAGGAGAATCTTCATTACAGTGTTCAACATGGAGATGTGGTGGGAAAGGCAAGTAGAGAGCCAACTTTGTGCTCTCCCAAGGACATGGTGAGCTCTAAGTCTTCCTTGGAATCCCAGTGCTTTAGAATGTACTTTGTGTTCCTGTAAAGTGAGGACCAGGCCATAGGAATGAGAAAAGCTAAGAGTAGCCATTTATGATGTGGAAGGCTTAGTCTGAGAGGCAAGAATTGCCTGGGCCAGAGGTTCAGAGGAATGAGAATCCACCTACACAGTTAAATGTTGACAAAGCCTAGCCTGAAGCCCTGAGCAGAACACAGAAATCTGAGGTTCCATAGACACTTCTATCTGAAAGACAGAATGGCCATGTGTATCCCAACAGTGAATGTGCATATATTGGGAATATTCTGAGACCCACACAGCTTTCCTGTAGCAGGTCATAGCCTTGGAGAGACGGAGCTCTATGTCAAGATACTGATATTTCACTGACAGCAGCTCCAACCTGAGAGGGATAAACAGCTGAATCCAGCTCCCAGGTGGCCTGCTGTAACCCTGCTCTTATGAATCACCAGTAACTTCGGTCCCAGTACCTTTGACACATATCTATACCAACAAATTACCCTCACCATCCCAGCTGACTCATTTGGCATAAACAGCAAATACAAACATGTATTCAGAGCCTCATGTCCTCTTGAATGAGAAACATAACATACATCGTGATGTTTTCAACAGTCTACAATGCAATGCACCTTTGTTATTTCTACTTTCCTAGTGACATTCACAACACTACAAAGATATTTCATCTTCTAAAATGTCTTCCTCAAAGGGATGGGAGGATGAGCCCCAGAGAGCAGCAGCCTAGAGAGGTGCTCGGCAGTTGATCAAACTGTGAGCCCTGACCCCTCATTAATTGCTAACACTTCCTCAGCTCAAGGTAGAGCAGCATTTTCTCCTGGTAGGGGCCTGCCACTCACCACAGGTGTTAATGGCAAAGTAATTTTGAGGTTTCTGGACGGAGCAAACATTCCATTAGCAGAACACACACTGAGGGCAGTTCCAAGGTCAATGTTTCTTATGGATCTTGATTTAATGGCTCTGTCGACTGGCTTGCCAGGATGCTCTGAGGAAAGGGCTGTGGTCCTGCCTGGCCGGCTGAGTACCCAGGCCAGCTACAGCTCTGCCATGCCCACATTGTCTTCTCTTCCCTCAACAATCTGGAGACAACATCTTCCCTCCACATACTGGCCCCAAAGAGGAGCCATGAGATGCTAGAAAATGGCAGAGGACTCTCTACAGCATCAGAATAGAAAAAGTATGGAGACTTTATTAATGCAAGAATGCTCTAGAACACTTGTCCTTGGAAGCTTGATAGAAAGTAGGGAGAGGGGCTGTGATAATATGGCCTAGTGGTAGAGTGCTTGCCTAGCATGCATGAAGCCCCGGGTTCGATTCCCCAGCACCACATATATGGAAAAAGCCAGAAGTGGTGCTGTGGCTTAAGAGCTAGAGTGCTAGCCTGGAGCAAAAAGAAGCCAGAGACAGTGCCCAGGCCCTGAGTTCAAGCCCCAGGACTGGCAAAAAAAACAAAAACAAAAACAAAAAAAAACAAAAAAACAACAACAACAACAATCTGAGGAGTGATGCTATTCTTCTTTCTATAGAACAGAGACAACACTCACACTCCCAAAAGGGGAAGAAATTTGCCTGTGTCACTCCAGTGATTAAAAAAAAAAAAGTAGGGAGGGCAGTAAAAAGCCCAAAGGGGGATTCTGATGCCTAATCACACTAAGAACAACCTTTCTAAATAAGTGAGTTGGACCTTATCACCAGGGCCAATAAAATTAGGTGGCTGCACCCTATCTCCAGGCTTACTTGAAAGGCTAATCATTTTTGAGGAACTATACTCAATATGAAATCAGAAAACTGTTACTGAAGGAAGAAAGTAGGGAGAAATGCTGTATAACCCAGCTATGATAGCTCTCCTGATTTCAGTACTTGGAAATCCTCAAATCACAACAGAAATTTCCTTATACATATAAACACTCCCTTGAAGTTGCTTACTATATATTGCTTGTTTCTGACATTTTGTGTCATCATATTATGGCATATTTCCATCACTGTCACCATGATTGTGGCAGAATCCAGCCCTAACTCCCTTTCTGGGTGGAAATTAACTCTATGCATTGCTAGACTTTATGTCTTTAAATCTTCTAAGGTGGATTTTTTTTTATCATTGCAATACTAGTTCATTGTACATAGCTCTGGAAGCGGAGCTGTGGCTCAAGTGGTAGAGTGCCATTCTTGAACCAAAAAAACTAAGCAAGAACATGAGGCCCTGAGTTCAAGATCCACTACCAGCAACAAAAAAAAGAGGAAAAAGTAAATTGAAATTAAAAAAAGTTCTAATATAAACAGAGAGAAAAAGGGAGAGAGAAAAGGAATGTTTTGTAACTCTTTTTCACAGAGATGTCTCTAAGTATGTTATGTGATTCACATACACAGTTTTTCCAAAATGAAATTATATGCATATGTAATTTATATATAATATATATTTTATATGCAGATAAATTTTAACAGCCACCTTCTCTTCACACACCTAAAGTACTGACTTAGTTTCATTTAAATATAACATTTTTGTAACGGCTATTAAAACATACCCTCGCAATGACTATTTAAAAAAATGTTCTGCTGCTGAACACGGAAATTTTACCCATGAAAACAATAAGTCCTATTTACATTCATGGCTATTCAGAATAAAGCATTGGGGGTAGGGACACGGAACTAAAGAAATGGAAAAATTATGTTATCGATATTTACGCTTTGATTTGTGCTTTGAAACTTTAGAATCCATTGGCAGCCAGTGAATAAAAATAGGATGAGAGGACTGGAATATATCGTTTATCAGCATGATCATGTTTGCAAACCTGGTTTTTGGGGGGGGGGGGGCTGGAGAGTGGATTCATTCCTTTCAAGAGGAAGCATTCTCGAATGCATTTCATTTCCAACATTCAGTCTTATGTAAAGATGATCAAAAATATGTGAACTGAAAAAAAAAGAAGAGAGGAAAGAAAAAAAGATTGCACTGATGTCCCAACCAGGACGCCTGCTCTATTGTAGCTGATGTTTTTTCCTTCTCCTATAATCAAGCTTCAAAGGCCCCAACAGACAATGGCTAAGTTGTCCCAGATGGCAGCCCCAACTCAGTGGGAAAGAAGAGCAGAAGTGAGTGTGCGGTAGTGAGAAAGATGCATTTCCTGTGTCCACCCAGGAGGGCAAAGGCAGCCTGGCCAGACAGAAGCTACAGACACACATAGAAGGTATGGAAACCTGACAATGAGCCAGTAGAGTGAGCCTAATTTGGGTACCAGTCACACAGCCAGCCTGCACAGGGTTTTCTCCTTGGCAGCTGCATCTCATATTCATTAGTCCACTGGGCCTGGTGCTTCGAAGGCACAATGTGAAATAAATTAAACTGAGGCCCAGCTTTCCAAGAATTTAGGTTGTATTTTTTCTCCATGCCCCCCCAAATAGGTTTGTCTTGAATTTCTTCCTCCCCCTGCCTAGACTTCAAATTGTATCACCACCAGGTAACCTAACATTTATGCAAAAGCTTACCCTCTGTGAATAGCTGGGAAGATAGAGACTTGAAAGCATCAGGGATGTGTTTGGCTTTAAAGCAACTCCTGATACCTAAGAGGTAAGCATGGAGTGATTTTTTTCATCACCCTCCACCTTTCCACCCAAAATCTAAACTTTGTAGGAGAATTTCTCAGGGAAGTTAGCTTAATATGAGTATTCTAAGAGGCATTTTAAAAAACTCCTATTCATACTCCACTGTTTTTTCTAAGAGCTCATCTATTGTACAAAATTAAGTACAACCACATTGTCAGAGTCAACACAATTATATCAGTTAGTTCATATAATAAAAACCACCAGCTCTATTGTGCCTCATAGTTGACAAATCACTTTCAAGACTGATTCTAAAATAACCTCTGATGAGGTAGTAATTGCTCTTCTCTCTAAGACATGCCAATGCCAAAATATAAAGCTCAGGGTACTTCAGTAGTTTATTAAGGATGCACTGTTATCATATTAAAGATGTGCTGATGGAACTAGAGTCCATGTCCCTGACTTTTAACTACCCTCTCCTCTCTTCTCAACTATTATGGTATGGAACCAGGATGATTATATGTCCCATTTTTCTTGAGAATGTCTCAAGTTAAACTTTTCCCCAGAATCAGTTTATTCAGGTTGTCTCCCCTCAAAACTGATTTAGCTTGGCTGATAAATGAGAGAACCATGCTTTATACACCATGTTTCACAGACTTGAATGTGCTCATTTGAACAAGAAGAGGGAGGAGAAGGAAAGACCAACTAAACCCAAGAATACCGAACTGCTCTTCAATTTCAGCACCCCCACGATTATCTGTGTTTATATCTCTGTTCTGTTTTGAAACAAAATGGGGGGAAATGGATGCTATGCATTTAAAAGGTTGTAAAATCTTTTATCTATCAAAAATAGTAGAAGCAAGTTACTATGAGGGACCCATTGTTAGTGCAATCTAACCACTAATGGTGAAAAATAATGGACTTTAATACCAACATTGAAACGACATATTCAACAAAACCTAACAAAGCATGGACCATCCTATCACTTAATGCTCTGGTGGTCACTATTAACTCAAAATCCCATTCAAACTTGTTTAATTTAAAAGGAACAAACAAAAGGGGAAAGAAGAAAAGATGCAATTGTATAACTTGAATAACAGAACATTTGAGGCTACATCCAGGAGCCAACTTCTCTGCTTTTGTCTCTACTTTGCACTGGGCTGGATCCATTCTCCAGATCTCTGATGCTCCCTGGACATGCGGTCCCCCAAAACATGTGGAGGAGAGTAGGAGAGGCAGACCACCTAAAGAAAATCTGGGGTGTGGGTACATAAAGAAAGAAGAAAGTTTCATGATCCCAACTGTTTCAAGCTAACTAGTATATAGAGAACTATTTACAATAATATATGAGAACCCTGCCCTTGTTTGCTATACGTGTGGGCTATAACAATATCCTCTCCATTATCCTCTATGTTGCCAAAATTTGCCTCCTTTTCCTTTTTTTGCTTTGATAGTCTTGTTATAAATGGCTTGTGCCTATACTCCTAGCAACTCATGAGGCCGAGATGAGTAGATCACAGTTTGGAACAACCAAAGCTCACAAACCTGAGAGAAGCTTAGCTCAAATTAGCCAGCAAAAAGCCAGAAGTAGAGATAAAATTCAAATAGTAGAGTGTTAGTCATTAGCAAAAATCCAAGCAAGAATTAAAGGGCCTAAATGCAAGCCTCAGTACTTGCGTGTGCGTGTGTGTGTGAGCGTGCATGCGTGTGTGCATGTGTGTGTGCGTGTGTGTGTGTGTGTGTGTGTGACTGGAGGAGTGTCTCAAGTTGTAGAGTGCCTGCTGCAAAGCCCTAAGCTCAAACTCCAGGACCCACATTAAAAACCAGATTAAAAAAAAATCCTCCTTCTACAATATTTTTTGTATGTATGAATACCAGTCTTGAGGCTTGAACTCAAGGCACTATCCTAGAGCTTTTTTGCTCAAACATTGTACCACTTGAGCCACACCTCCATTTATGGCTTTTTGGGATTAATTGGAGATAAAAGTTTCACCAATTTGTATACCAAGGCTGGATTCAAACAATAATCTTCAGATTACAGCCTCCTGAATAGCTTGGATTACAAGTGTAATCAGCACCTGGCTTCATTCCACAGATTTTCATATGTTGTATTTCATTGTGTTCAGTTTAAAATATTTTACAATTTTTCTCAAACTTTCCCCTAGATTGTTAAGAAGTATGTTATGTAATTTAGGATTCATGAATGTTTTCCTGGTCTATTTATATTCTTGATTTATAACTCAATTCTATTGTGATCACAGAACATAACTTTGTATGGGTTAAAACATTTTGGACTTAGTAAGAATAGTTTTCTGGCCCAGAACATGACCTGGCTTGGCAAATATCTCATGTACATTTGAGAAAAGTTTGTGTTTTGCTATTGGACATAAATATCCATCCAATGAAGGTACCTAATAGAGTATGCAAGGCTTAATGCATATTAATAGTACAAAATAATGACTTACATTGTAAATCTCATTTCTCCCTTCTTTTCTTCCTTCCTTTCCTTTCTTCCTTCCTCCCTTTCCTTCCTCCATTTCTTCCTTCCTTTCCTTTCTTCCTCCCTTTCCTTCCTCTATTTCTTCCTTCCTTCTTTCTTTCCTTCCTCCCTTCCTTTCCCTCTCTTTCTTCTTCCTTCTTTCCTTCCTTTATTTCTCTCTCTTTCTTTATTTCATCTGTCTGTCTGCCTCTGTCTTTCTCCTGTGATCCTGAGAGTTGTGCTTTATTACTGGTATTCTACTCACTGTCGCTGGGCTTTCTTGATCATAGCTGGTGCTATGTTACTTGAGCTACACCTCTAGTCTGACATTTTTCTGCCTAATCCAAGATGGGATCTCAAATAATTTTCTGTCCAGGCTGGCTTCAAACTGTGATCCTACACATCTCACCATCTCAAGCAGCTAAGATTACAAGCATGAACCACCAGAACCCAGCTCATTCCATTTCCGATTGCCCTAACAGGATACCTGTTAGAAAATAGTTCTGAGGGGTCAAGCCATGGTACCTACTCTTCTTGTTTTCTGGTGAGGACCTTGTGGAAAAGTGAGTGGGCAATGAGGCATTGTGAAAGAGAAGGGCTCAAGTGTCAGAGAGGGCAAGGAGGTGCTAGGCTTGCTTTATAACAGCCCAGCCTCACAGCAACCAATGAAACCAAAGTCCACTCCATCAAGTGAAAGATTTTTCCTTCCTAATGAATCAATCACCTGTCAAAAAACTAACACATCTCAACACTTACAATGGAAATCTGTGGCTCAGGTGAAATTGAGGGGGGACAAATATAAAAAGAGGTGACATAGATCAAGAGGCACCATACTCATAAATGGCTCTGTTGAATAGAAATTCCTTTGTATAACTACTTAAAGAAAATAAAACTATTAATTAAAACAATGTACCTGATTTTTTTTAAGTCATGGGGCTTGAAAGGGTTCTGCTTGAGAAGGCTTAAGGATTCCATGCATCTTTGAAGAGCTTGGGCTTTGAATGAGGAGATTGAATGTGAGTGGCCATTCGGCCCTGGCTGCATAATACAGAGATCTGATTAGCAATGTAAGTAAGCCAAGTTAAAACTCTTCTTCATCATATAATGACTGAGGCATTGTCAGCCCTCAATGCTATTTTATGTTAGTGTATCACTGTGCAGATGAAGTAGCTAGAACTCAAAGAGGCTATGTTATTTGCCTATGTTTACACAGCTAACTGGTAACGGGACTAAGTCTAGAAAATAGAGCTATTTACTCCCCAAATCTGTCTTCTTAACTGTGGCCAGTACTGTACTTAGGCAGTTTATTTGTCTTGTTTGCAATTTGTCCACTTAGGAAGTGGGAATGGAGATGTGGAATGAACTAGCAGCCGAAAGGTACAACTTGTTCCCATTGTCTCTGTCAGACTAGAGTTGATCCAGGAATTTAAACACAGTAGGGAATGATTTAATGCCATATCACAGCACTGAGTTTTTCTATACTACCATAAAACTTGTGTTAATAGTCCTTAAAGAGGTTAACTTATGTCCAGCATGATCTAATTGAGATGGCAGAGAAGTTTATGAAATGCTTCAGAAATTTTCCATTAAAATAGCCAAAATAAGTCATTCTTTATGAGTCCCTGATGACACAATGTAAATGAGGATCTCTTGTAGGAAACTGGGAGCAAGGCAGATCTATTCTTGTACTGTAGCTCTGCCACTTACTCACTTTGAAAACTGAAGTAAATCAACATTTCTGAACCTCAGGTTGCCATCCATGGAGTGGTCTTCATGATGCCAATGTCAGTTCATGTTATATCATTAGGTGGTAACCTGTGCTTGAAGTATAAAGCGCCCTACAAGTCCTCTAGCTTTCTTCAGCAAGATGGAAAATTAAACTTAGAAGACAAAAGTTAAAGGATGCATCAGTCTAGGGAGGATATCCTGGCATGAATGTGCACACAAAAATGCATTTTCCACTCTTTGGACAAGAAGACATAGTAGACATGACAAGGATTTGGGGCATGTCTTCCTTCATTACAGATTCATGGAGTAGTTGAGTTTGAAGGCTGGGGAAGAACATCAGTCATCATTTTGGGATAAGCAAAGGACTGTGCTGCAATATCATGGATCAGAGTTAGAGAATGAATAAAACAACAGCTCTGAGAGTACAGTGAGCCTGTCTTGAACTTAGCTTATGAATGGGAGCCAGCATAGGCTGACTGGGAAGAATGGCCTTCAGGCTATGCAATGGGGTTGGAAAACATTTGGTGCAAATGATAAGTAATTCAAGCTTATAGCCTATGGGCTCTATAGTCCTTGTCCCAAGGCGAGTCACATATGCCCCCTCACCCTGGCCACACTCTTAGATCCATCATCTTAGGATCCCTGAGGTAACATCTAGATATTCATATTGTGAAAGATGGCCCCAAGTCAGGAGTGCAATAGAGAACTAAGACCGTCATTGGTATTAATGTTACAAACATAAATCAAAAAGAAATAAGACATCTCATGATGAGTTTCAAGGGGTTGGTGAGTCCTCATAAGAAGAAAAAGGAAGCTCAAAGGGCCTAGGGAGAAGGTACAGGAAGCTCCTTATTCTGACTACAAGGTGAATTGCTCAGTGACATTTCCACTAATCACAGTGTCATATCCATTCTGGAGCTGATTTTCAGACAGGGCACTTCAACCAAACAGACCCTCTGAGCAAAATACTCTTACCCAAAACACTTGTGGGTCTCATTGGGAGCTGTGTGCTGGAGGAAGCCACATGTCAATGGGACCTGGCTGTCAATCAAATCCACATCTAGAGCACCCTTATGAAGTTTATCATGAAGAGAATAAAAATTTCATCTTCAATTTTAATAAGGTAATCAAATATAAATAAAACAAAGATCTGTAAGAGCTTTTTATTGCTTTCAATCAATTCTTCAGAAACAGATGCACACACACAGAAAAAAAAATCAGAAATTATTCTGATTGTAATGGCCACCAGAGCACGTTCCAAAAATATCAACCTGTGATCATGCACTCATTCCTTTCTAATGTTAAATAAGTTGCAGGCCAGATGTTTATGATTAAATTTGAATTTAGAATTAAGGTATTTTGGAGACTGAATTGAGTAGCAAATCATTAACACAGAATTACCTCTCAAAACCATCAAATAATAACAGGAAATATAGTATGAGACTAACCATATGGTATATTCCTGGAGGTGAGATGGAGTTAATATTTCTGGAGAACCTGAAAGTCACTGCATAGTTCTTTACAAAAACTGCCATATTCCCTCATTGATGAAATTGTGTCTTGAGTATAAACATTTAAAATTATAATTATTATCTATATAAGAAAATTGAGGTTCTGTAGTACAATCAGCAATTGAGATTCAAAATCCTTCTGTAATTTAGAGAAAATAGAACCAAAGGAAAGATGTTTATCTGGGTAAACTAACTTTAAGACTTGGAGGACAGATTTTGTTTGTATTTATACTACTGAAATTGCTGCCAATTTATAATGAATGCATTTCAAATTCCTAAGTCACGTTCATATTAACTGCCATCTCCAAGAAGGAGCCAGAGGTCATTAAATCTCACTGCTATATAATCTTTAAATAAATTTGCTAATATTATACTTACAAAACCACTATTACAATTTTTTAAGTTTTCAGATTTTCTCTGTGCTTTAAGGCAAGGTCAGCGGGAATGTCTCTCAAGGTCTAGTTCTCTGCTGCTCACTGGTTGCCTTCATCCAGATTGTTACTAACTCTTTAGAGTAAATCTAACTATTCTCACAGACCCAGTGGTTTATCTGGAACCTAACATTCAGAGCTAATGGGCGATTTCACTAACCTCTTTTAAAGAGATCTGTCCTTCAGAGAGGGAAAGAGAGAAAGAAAGAAAGGAGAGGAAGGAGGTGAGGAAGGAGAAGAGGTGAGGCAGGGGAAGAGGTGAGGCAGGGGAAGGAGGAAAAAGTGCTAGAGAGATTAAGTTGGCATTTACTGCATTTTCTACAAAAAATGAAGATGAATTCACATAAGGTGTCCATTTTATAGTTCTCAGCTGTGCCTTTGACAAGAACCTCACTTTCACATACCATATATGCCCTAAGGTCACAGGCAGTTCCTTGATATATGTTGCATAACTTTGTTAAGACCTCTTACTTCCTTCTTCGGTAAACCAAGTGCCTACTGTCCTCATTCTTCTTAATAGGCTCTTCTTCCCAATCAGGTTTTTCCTCACTATTCATTCATTAACTCACTCACTCATTTATTTATTTACTTACTTATTGTGCTTGAGAGGGTCTTGTTCCTCCAAAACAAACACTCCACTACAGAGCTACACCTACAGTCCTTAATATTTTTTTATTTTTATTTTTTGAAGACAAGGTCACACTATGTAGCCTAGGCTAGCATTAAACTAAGAACCCTCTTGCCTCTGTTTCTTGAGTACTGAGATTACAGGCATGTGACATGATGTCTGGGTCCCAGTCCCATTTAAAATCACCAGTAAGAGGTGGCCTGTCGTTGGCTGTCTGACTGTAAGTAACTGCTCATGATAATTAGGTAGACTGCTCTTGTCTGTCAGGTCTCCTCCCCACTCCCTGTGGGAGCCTAAAAGGGAAGCTCAGCAAATTCCATTTTCCCCCTCTGTTCAGAAATCAAAGGCTGGAGCAAGGCCTTACTCCTTGATTTTCAAAGCTGAAGAAACTTATCTTGACACACAATGACCTGTAGAGCAGTAAATATGTGAATTTGAGTTTTAGAATAATTGTCAAAGTTTAAAAATACAAGCATTGAAACTAACCCACTTTTTTTCATGGTTCATTCAAACAGTTTATCTAAAAAAAGGCTTTATTTTACATCTTAGAAATTGTTTATAATATTATAATGAATTCCATTTATTCTGCTTTTCACAAATTAATCTGATTATGTTAAAATGCCCACTTCCTTTTTTTAAAAACATCTTTCCCAGGATTTTTGTTGCTTGGCTAGATTTAACAGCTCCAGAGTCTTCTTTTATAGACACAAGTAGTTTTTCTATTGGTACCAGCCTTCATTTAAACATTTGGATTCCACGTGTGTGTGTGTGTGTGTGTGTGTATGTGTGTGTGTGTGTGTGTGTGTGTCCATTCTCTAAAGAAAACTAGAACCTAAGGTCAACTCAATTTGCATTGAGCCCATAACGCATCACATTACAAAATTACAATAACGGAGAAGAGGATGAAGTTACTAGATGTGGTGTCCCAGGTCAGTAGTACTTAACACAGCAAAATACACAGCCATTGAGACAGGGTTGGGGCTCACTTTTAGCAGTTCACTGCTTTCTCCTAGCTCTGTTTGTGAACCTTGTTCAGGATTAACCAAACACAATTTCTTGGCCCAAACACATTTTACTCAGGCCTTCAGAAACTTTGTTAAAAGGGTTCATAATATTTCCTGTATACCAAAATGAAACAATTCTTCAAAATAACAGTTTGATGAGTTGAGTGTAAATGAATTAGAAACACACGGATTAAATTTCCCTTGAAATACACATGGGTTTCAAAATTAAGGAGAATTAACTTCTCCAAATGTGTTTTCAATTTTGCCTAACCTCAAAGGTTTGATGCATGGTTTGAGACAGCTGGCCTAATGCCAGTTTTGCCTATCTTCACCATGGTTCTACCTGGGAAAACATTTTATTCTACCTCTCCTTGGCCTTCTGAGCTCTTAATATGTAAGATGTAGCCCATTACAATAATTTCTATTATGGAAAAAAAAACAACAACTTGAAGATATTGAAATAAACTCCAACCTAGACAGACAATAGCTCTGTGATTTTGTCCAATGATGAGTGATACAAAATCCACAGCAGTCAATTCCCTTATGAAATTCTTTATATGTTTTTGAGAGTTTTGATCTTTGATGTGTGAACTCTATTCTGTTAGAAGGCTATTAAAACTATTTTAATTTAAGATGAGATTTATTAATAAATCAACTGGAAATTTTGAAAATTCTGAAACTGTCTAATCACTTCTTCTCTCAGTGTCCTTAATATTTCTTTGTATCATCGTTTCTAGGCAAATAAGAAAATTGAAGCATAATTAAGGTGCCCAAAAGCTGTTGGGGTGGTGCCTTATGATGACCTGGCTTTGGTTTATAAAGATCTTATATAGCTCCCTGTGATGTTGAACACCAACGGTGGGCAAGGCTGACCCGACTGCATCCCCTTAAGCATTGGCTTCCATGAGGAACTTGGTGTTGCTGTTGACCTTGCGTTCGTGATCTTTCCTACCTTGTTGCTTTTTAATCAAGATAGAAAATGATAACCATCATGTAGCTAGCAGAAATAGCAACAGAAGAGCTGTACCCCAATTGCCCTCTCATCTGATTTGAAGCTTACACTGGCTGAGAATAGAGATCAGGAGGAAAGGGTGCAGGACAGGGACTAATTAATTTGGGGAAACAGAACCAATGGTAGAAAGACAGGGAAGAAGGAAAGTAGGATTCTAAGGTAGATAGCTGACATCACCTGCCAACACTGGGTGAGGATGTTGTCAGTTGAAGAGGTTATTTGGGTGCACTTCTGGTATGCCATGCTTAGATCCAGAGAAAGCACTCAGACAAAGATGCAGGAGCTGATTGTTCCAGACATTACAGGGCTGACTGACAACTATGAGCTGGGTGAAAGCTATCACAGATTCCTTGAGGCTTAGCTCTGTTGTGCTGGTATAAAGATGTGATTCTTGTCTACTCAAAAGGTTTTGTTAATCTGGTTCTATTTTTGCAAGGATTATTTAAAAGATTGTGATTTTGACTGTGCCAAGACTTTTAAGACCTCATTCCATAGTGGTTGCTAAATATCCTATATAAGTGCATCAGCTCTACCCTTTACCCCAATGTGCATTTATTCATTTGTGTTGGAGGTGATAGAGATAACTGTATGGTCCTGGTTTTCTGCTTGACCTTTGAGAATGTTACCTATCACTCCTTAGCTTGTGGTCACTTAGTCTACAGTCTTGGATGTGCCATACAAATTGTCTTGATGTACCTAGGAAGTGGTAGAGTGGTCTCTTAAGCCATTTTCTATTTCTAACTAACGACTAGCGATTAGGTAGCTTATAAAAAATAAAAATTTATTCAGTTCACAGTTCTGGGGCTTGGAGTTGTAAGGACCTTCCCTGGAAGGCTGCATGTAGATGCCCCCACCTCATTAAGTCTCCACCCAGTTACCTGGGTAACCAGCAGACCTGGAAGCAGTTACCTCTCTTTTCCCTGAGGTCACATCCTAATCCACCTGGCCACACCCCCTGCCCCTGCCCCTAGATAAGGCTGGGCTGGGTGGAGGTGGTCCCTTCTCTCTGGCCATGGATTGTGGGGCACGCCCACTCAGATTCCTTGCATCATTAAGAGGTGGTTCTAGCTATGTGGTTCTAGCTGGCCCGCCTCTTCTCCAGCCCTGGGGCTGCATAGCTGGTAGCCCTGCCTGCCTTCTGGGTCCAGAACCAGAAAGGTGGCTCTAACCAGCCCTGCCTCCTGCCTCAGACTGGGTGTGCGCCAACATGGCCATGGGTGATGAACCCAGAGGCGGTCCTGGGGGCCATGATGTAGTTGTAGGCGGCCCCTTAGGGAGGTCCCTCAGAGCTCCACCCTGATGGACAGCTCAGGCATCAAATCACAACCCCTATGTAGGTGCACGTGTCCCTCCCCTTCTGCAGCCCTCCGACCCACATAAAAGAACAGCTCATTTTCCGAATAAATGAGTCTTAGCACTGACTTTGCTCCCGGACTGTCTGTGGGTCCTCCGACGAAAGGGGGGCCGGGTGGCAGTTCATCGGCCCTTTCCTCTTCTTGGCCCGTCCAGGTGGGGTGTGTTTTCCCGTCTCCCTGCAGGGCAGGAGAGCAGGGAGGCTAAAAAACCCCGACAATGGATCATCTTGGCCACAGGCCAGCAGTTCAGTAATAAACTTTCTTTCCTGCCTGAATATGGTGTGGTGTTCTCTTTTACCGGCTACCTACTTTAAAAACCTAACAGGAGTGTCAAGTAAAGGTTCTACTAAGTGTCTCCTTGTTGGCGGGACTCTAAAAACCCAAGGAAATACAAAACAGAACATGGAGGAGAGGGGATAGATAAATACAAAAGAGAGATCAGTCTAGCTTTTATAAGAGAGTCACTCTCCTTTTTCAAGAGAACCATTTCTGGGCCAGGGATGTAGCTCAGTGTTACAATGCGTCCCTAACAAGCCTGAGACTAGGGAAGAAGGGAGAGAGAAAAGGGGAGTAAAGGAAAAAGGAATAGAGAAAGAAAGAGAGAGACCCAGTACTGAGGTAATTCATTATTCCATTGACAGATTAATTTGCTATTGAGGGCAGAGCCACCGGTATGACCCCCTTTAAGTGTCTACCTGCTCCCACCTCAATACCACACAATGAGGATTAAATTTAAACGTGGATTTTTGTTGGGACATCAGAACAACCAAGGAAATATCTTAGGAGAAGTATTAGCTGAGTGCCAGTGGCTCATGCCTATGACCCTTATTACTCAAGAAGCTGAGATCTGAGGATTGTGGTTCAAAGCTAGCCCAGGCAAGAAAGTCACTGAGATTCTGACCACCAGTCAACCACTAAAATGGCAGAAATAGAGCTGTGGCTCAAGCAGTAGAGCACTAAACTTGAGGAAATAAGCTCAGGCAGGGATAGTGTTCAAGCCCTCAGTTTAACCCCTAGGATGAGCCTAGTATGTGCACATACCTGTGCATGTGTGTGTACATGCAACACACACACAGAGAAGCACAGAAGTATTTTTATTGGGTTAGGCCAGGATATAGACAGAACTTCAATGTTTTCCCATCTCTGAAGTTCAGTTAACCCTCAAATCTATGAATCTGCTAAAATGGGTATCCCTGACATGGGTTCCTGTACCACAGCTCAGTTTGGCTGTGAAAGTTCACATAGGCCAGGACTGTCTTGGAAGTACAAGTTAAATAGCTGCAGAAGCCTGAAGAGATTCACAGTTTCCTGGCCCTAGCCCATCTTCCCGAAGATTCCTGACGCCTCCTAACTAAAGAACATAGGTACAAACAAATGCCTGAGAATCCAGTGCCCATTTCACGCAGAGATATACTCAAAAATATTCTCTTATCCCAACTCCCAGATGATAGTTGGCTATTTCTTTAGGACTCAGGAGACATCTTTGAACTATCATTATCTGGAAACTTCTTGAAATGTACCATCCTGGGCCCCAGGCTCTAGAATCTACCTAGTCATAAATTGTGAGAGTATATCTCAGGATCCTGTGTGTTTAAAAGCCTCCCAGGGCATCCTGTACTTGCCTAGGCTTGAGAATCACTTCCATAATGAAATAGGACAAGTAGTAAAATGAAATAATAACTATACACTGTAATTAGTGATATAAGTACTTAACACATACCGTTCATCTATAGTATTACAGTAGTTCTTTTAAACTAATTCCTTTGTTTTCAAAGATCTGAGTTAAACTCAGTAATACAAACCAGATACGGCTCTATCCAGATGGATTGAATCAGTCACTCAGAGGCTTGGGCAGGGTTATTCTTGAGGGACTACCCAGCCTCCACTTCCCCTTTATTACCTTGTTTAAATTGAGCCTAAATAACAAGGCTCCCTAGTTCATTAGTTAGCACATAGTATCTACTGATGCTTTCAAATAGACACACACACACACACACACACACACACACACACATCTTTTCCAGGACCTGACTGTCAATATTAGTCTCAGTGAGCATCACACACAGATTAATGGTCAATACCTGTTTCAGTGAAAACTAAAAACATAAGCTCTATTTGTTCTTGAAGACTACTTTCTTGTTGCAAATTAACCAGATTTTTATGCTGTAAGATTTGTATAGAAAACTGTAAAGAAGTTCCCACCCTCTAGAGTTGTATAGTGTATATAAAGTGTGTCAAAATGTACTATGTCAACTCTAAAAGCTGAAATCTGAGGATCAGGGACTGGAGCCAGCCCAGGTAGAAAAGCCTGGGACAGGCTGAGATTCTGTTCTCCAATTAACTACCCAAAAACCACAAGCAGAGTTGTGGCTCAAGTGGTAGAGCACCTTCCCTGATCAGAAAAAGTCAGTGTGAGCATGAAGCTTTGAGTTCAAGTTCTAATATTCGCACACACACACACACACACACACACACACACACACAGTGTTTAAGCAGCAAAAATCCTTATATGATACTTTCCTGGTAACACCTCTGTCCAGGTCTATAAAATGTGTAACAAGAGTGAATTTTAATGTCAACCATGGGCTTGGAGTGATTGTGATGTGAATAGGGATACTGGTGGCAGAGGAAGCTATGTGTGGATGGTAGTAGTAGATTTGTGGGGAATCTCTGAACCTTCCTTTTCATCTTGCTGCAAACTGAAAACCTATTTTGTCTTTCAAAATAATCTCTGTAATCCTAGCTACTCAGGAGGCAAAGATTGGGAGGATCATTGTTTGAGACCACCCTGGGTGGCCTCCTCTCCCTTTTCTTTTCTTCCTCTTGCTTTTGTCTTATTTCTATCAGCCTCTGGAGCATCTCTTGCTGTCCTTCCTCACTGGGAAATCTGATGTGTGCATGACCCTTCACCATTTCTGTGTTATCATTGCTGCTGTAGATCTGTACTCCACAAATGAGCAAGAATATGTGATATTTGGATTTTTGGAGCTTGGCTTATCTCACAGTGAAATCCACCAAATGCTGTTTGGAGAAATGTGGAGGAGGGAGGAGAGAACTGGGACATAGTAAAGTGTGTAAATATGTCCAAATTGTACCATGTACAGTATGGCAATGTCACAATGAAGTCTTTTAATGTTACAAATGCAAGCTAAGTCAAAGGAAAGAAGAGAAGAGAGCAGGGGAGGGGAGGAGAAAAGAGAAGAGAGCAGAGGGATGGAGGGGAGGAGAGGAAAAGTAATAGGAATATTGTGCTGTGGCCATATAATGAAGAAAGTTGAGGAAAATGAAACACGAATCTAGGCATGTATGTATTAATGGTAAGTCATTGGCAATGGTGTTTTTACCTATGGTATTAAGAGTCCAATCAAAGGCCCTGCTTTGGGGCTACAATTTCCCTCTGACCCATCACTTGACACATATTTGTTTTACATTATCTCTTGCTTTACCAAAATATTTTCTGTACATTCAACCCAGACATTCTAATGTCAGCTCAAGAACATTCCTATAAAAAAGTCTAAAAGTGAACATTACTATCATTATCTATAAACTATATATTTATGAAGTTCCTATTCCTAATAAATACATAAAAAAGAAAAGTGTTGCCACAATTTTACAAGACCTAGCCTATAGAAGATAGTAAAGCCCTCTTTCTTGGTCACCATTTTGGACTAAGTCTGTAAATGAACATGAAAGCCCTTCGGTTCTCAGCTCACTCAGCTGTGTGTGAAACAATTCTGCCACTCAGACTGCATCTACAAAAATCACTTGCCATACATATTTGAAAGAAAAGTGCCACAAAGGCATGTGGATTTTGTGGCTGTCAAAATTAGAAGCACCCTTCTCAGGCGTGAGGAGAAGTTGAGAAGCAGAAGCTCTTGGCTGGAGAAAAAACAAATCAGTCATTTAATCTGTGACATCCTTCCTTGAATAGAATGAATGCAATGGATCAGGCATCTATTTCCTTGTTCCTCTGGGTTCCAGGCACTGGCTGCAGAGATGCACAAATGCACAAGCATGAACACAGTCTTCCTAGCAATGACACATGGGGGCTGAGGAACTGCTGGCAGTGCAAACAATCCCTATGATTTTAAAGTAGTACAGCCCCAAATCCCACTCCATAGGCGTGTATCCGATGCCAAAATTGTGACTAGTTATATTTCATTAAAAGTATTTTCAAAGGATTTGACTACATTTTTGCAAAATTAAATTTTAAATGTCAGGTTTATTTAAACGATTTAAATGATTGTACAGGGCAAATGTAAGATAATGGTGCTGACACGGCTGGTAAAGGAAAAGATGTAAGACTGTAAATCTGGCTGAAATCCAGAAGCATTCTTCGTGCCATGCATGACACGTGTTTTAAATTTGTGCCTATGAGACATGGCCCCAACTGAGCGAATAGCAACAGCTATCTTTGGGAAGATTCAGAATTATAGATGACATTTTCTCTGGATTTGCCCCACAATGGAACATCTTGATGAAATACTATCAGTTTTGACTTTGAGGCTTCTCTTGGCTACAATTAGTATGCTGACGGAATTTGATGAAGAAATCCCATTGAATGTACACAAAATACAAACTGTGTCAGAAGAGTGAATTGAAAACAGAAGATGCTCCAATAAAGAGCGAATCACAGCTCTTAGAGGAAAATTAAATGAAATTTGAATTTGCAATATCCATAGTTATTTGGTAGGAAATGAGGCTGCTGTTAGTTTTAGCAATAGATTTTAAAAGTAAACAGATTTGACTATTTTATTTTGTAAACAAACAATCTTTAATGTTTTATTGATACATGAATTTTTCTGAATTAAAAATGTACGTGAACTACATAACAAAGTCATCATCTGGGAAAAAATGTAATAGAAAATTATAACGAGGAAATAAAATGGTGTTGGAAATTTTTGTTATCATATTATATTATAAATACCCTAGTACTAAAAATTTTGAAAGAACCTAATAACTGTGCTTTTTTTCTTTTTAGTTAACAAAGCTTTTATTACATGGCAAGCTATTCATGATATTTTTCATTTCCAGCTCTATCAAATGTTCCTGTGGCTGCTTGCTAGTTGCTTATCATGGTGATGTCCTGAAGATGAGATGTCATGAAATAACAAGGTTACCATTGCTAATCACTTTCTGTTTTCTCTTCTTTTTAAATTGATTTTATAGTAAAGGTGATGTACAGAGAGGTTACAGTTACAGAAGTAAGATAATGAGTACATCGCTACCCCCTTCCTCATTTTTCTCTCACTTTCTCTCTCCACTGACTTCACTTTCCCCAAAATTGTAAAGTTCGTTTCTGATACAGTGTCTTGTGAGTATCACTGTTACACTGGTTCACCCTTTGCCCTTTGTCTCACCACTGGGTTATTCATCTTCCCTTCCCCAAATCAGATAAATGTATTTATAAGACACAGGGTACCAAAACAAAAAACAGTGGCAACATGGGATAGATCAAAGGAAAAAATGAAAGGAATAAAAAAGAATGAATTTCACATAGTACATTCAAAAATACCCAAACAAAAAGTACCCTCTTGTTTCCATATTTTAGGGTTCATTTCATTTAGTATCATTTTATCTGGGCATGTGTATATAGCTATTGAACTATTGTGAACCACTACTGGTACTATCCTAGACATATACTAATTATCACAAATGAGGGAAACTATGTAGCCTATGCCTCTTTGTGTCTTGCATACTTCATTTACTATTATTAAGCAAAGCAATCCAAAAATTCATTTGGATATATATATATATATATATATATATATATATATAAATAACAGCTTGGTACTGGCACATGAACAGGCCTGGGACCAATGGAATAGAATAGAAGACCCAGAAATGATCCTACAGACCAGTGACCACTTAATGATAAGGGGTCCAAAATCATTCGATGGAAGAAAGACAACTTCTTCAACAAATGGTGTGGGAAGAATTGACTACACACAGGTAGACAACTGAAGTTAGATCCTCATATAGTACCCTGCACTGGAATCAACTCCAAATTGATCAAAGACCTCAAGGTAAGAGTAGATGCCTTGAAAAATTACAGGAAGGAATAGGGGAAACACTAGGGCTCCTTGGCACAGGTTGAAACTTCCTAAGTAAAGATCCAGAAACACAGCAAATCAAAAAAAGGCTGAATAAATGGAATTGCATTAAACTGCAGAACTTTTGCATGGAAAAGTACATAGCTAGCAAGATAAATAGAGAGCCCACAGATTGGAGATCTTCACTAGCTATACAACTGACAAGAGCCTCATATAAAAAATATACCTAGAGCTCAAAAATTAAGTCCCCCAATAACAAAGAAACAACCATCCCATTAATAAGTGAACTAAAGAATTAAAAGGAGACTTCTCTGGAGAGGAAATAAGAATAGCCAATAGATTCATGAAGAAATGTTCAACATCTCCTGGCCATAAAAGAAATGTAAATCAAAACTACATTGAGATTCCACCTCACCCCAGTTAGAATGGCTATTATCAAGAAAACAAATATTAACAGATGCTTTCAGGGATGTGGCCAAATGGGAACACTACTGCATTGTTGGTGGGAATGTAAACTGTTTCAACCACTACGGAAAGTAGTATGGAGGTTCCTCAAAAGACTAAACATAGAGCTCCACTATGACCCAGCATTACAACTCCAGGGCATTTACCCAAATGATCACAAACAAAGACACACTAAAGCTATCAGCACAACCATGCTCACTGCAGTATTATTTGCCATAGCTAATATATGGAACTAACCAAGATACCCCTCAGGTAGAAGAATGGATCAAGAAAATGTGGCATATTACACAGTGGAATTCTATGCTTCCATCTCAAAGAATGACATTGCCCCATTCATAAGGAAATGGAAAAAACTGTGCTTCTTTACAATTTACACTGTTGTTCTGTTTGTGTTCTGGTTTTATTTCTGAGCCTGGTGTTTGAACACAGGCCTGGGTGCTGTCCCTGAGATTTTTGCTCAAGGCTACTAGCACTCTATCACTTGAGCCATAGCTTCACTTCCAGCTTTTTGGTGGGTAATTGATGATAAGAGTCTCAGAGACTTTCCTGACCTAGCTTTCTTTGAACTGTGATCCTCAGAGGTCAGCCTCTTGAGTAGCTAGAATTATATGCATGAGCAAGGAGAGCATGGTTGTTTGTTTGTGCTGGTACTGAGGCTTGAACTTAGATCCTCAAGCACTTGCATCATGTCTCCATTCCCAACCTTTTACTGGTTAGAGATAAAGAGTCTCACAAACTTCCCTGCTTGCATTGGTTTCAAATCTCCATCTTCACATTTTAGCCTCCTGAGTAGCTAACTAAAATTGCAGGCATGGGTGACCACTTAATTTGTTTCTTTGATGCTGAGAATTGACCCCAGGCCCTTGTGCATGCCCAGCCAGAGCCCTGGTATATACTCCCAGCCCTCAATTTGTGAAATTAAATATTGCTCTAAAAGAAGTGATAATTTTTGAAATAGGATAATTATTTATATGACAAAGTTAAATTAATGACTTTTATACTTGCCTATGATATATGGTGTAATTGGTACATTTGAACATGGTGGCAATTTTTGTCCTTTATTTCCCATTCAAATATCACTTTGCAAACTGCATTGCAAATATCTCAAAACTGAAATTAATTTTTGGAGTCTATTGAGGAACAATGATGACTGGAAAAAGATCACCAATTTAACATCATTTTCAAGAAAACACAAATAATGTAAAATTTTAAAAAAAAACTGTCTCCAACAAATAGAAAAAGCAATTTTGCCAAAATGCAGTCAAGGAAATTTTGAAAGGATAGCTTATAATTTATGGAGAGCTTCTAATTTATGGATAGCTTATAATCGCCCAAATATCACTGACATGTGCCCAACAATAATTAAATTCCCCCATCTTGGATATTTTCCCCACTTCTGTCATATAAAAACTATGGCTTACACATATCCTGTTTTATCATTATGAAGATACATTTGTCAAGATAGGAGAAAAGACTCTGTTTTATTTAATGGCTCATTGATTTGATTTACAACTTTGAAATGGTGCACACATGGATTGTGAGCCCATTTGTACCTTTCCCAGGCAGTACGCGTGTCAGAGGTGGAACCAGTAAACAAGGAAAAGCAGTTCTTCTAATTGGCCACTTTAATTCTTCACAGAGAGATGTAAAAAGTAGCTAAGGAAGTATCTAGAGAGAACCACAAACATTCAGGCAACATATATGTTAGAAACATATCAGAAACATCCTACCTGTCAACTTTCCAATTCCAGTCCTTTTTTGCTTAAAAAATTAAAATATGCATAATAATGGTACAGGTTTATGTATTGTGATGCTTTAATGCATGTTTACTTTGTAGCACGATTAAATCAAGAACATTAGCATATTCACCATCTCAAACATTGACCTTGTTTTACTTTAGATGAAAACATTCAATGGCTGGCTCCAGTGGCTCATTTCTAGCTATTTGGGGAGCTGAGATTAGGAGAATTGCAGCAAAAGCCCAGCCTACATGGAAAAAAATCACTACACCCCTTCTCAACAAACAGCTAGGCATATGCTTGGCATGTGCCTGTCATGCTAGGTACATGGGATCCTGAGATGGAGAAGATTATAATTCCAGACAAGGCCTGGTAGGAAAGTCCACAAGATGCCATCTTGACAGAAGGTAGTACATGCAAGGTAGTATATATATGTAATTACAACTTCAGTGGGAAGTGAAAATTAGGATTGTGGTCCACATATGAACATGGAAGGAATCAAGACCCTATGTCAAAAATAAACCATGGAATAAAGCTGAAGACATGGCTCAACAACAGAGCACCAGCCTACCAAGCAGATCTTTGGTTCCATCCCCAGCAATACAAAACAACAACAACAAAAAAAAAAACCTCATCTATTTTAACTATTTGAAATATACACTATCACTGTTAACTACAGTCATTTTTCTATGCTATTGAATACTAAAACTTATTTCTCTGAGCTAATAACTTTGTGCCCATTGATCAACTTCTCCCATCCCCTTTCTTCCTCTTACCTCCCCACCCTTTGGTAAACACTCTTCTGTTCCCTACTTCTCTGAGAACAACTCTACATATGAGTGAGATGATGTGATCTCTGTCTTTCACTGTGAGAATATACTTCATTAGTGAGATTAATTCAAGACTGAGGTGCTGCACTGTCCCCCAGCTGCCCATTTTCAAGTGAGCCATTTCTAGATAATTCACACTCCTGCACTTCTCTCTGCCTGGACATTTCCCCACTTCCTACAAATCTAGATGTGGTATCTAGTCCCTAATGGGTGAAATAGATCTGCTCTTGACATCTGCTTACTTAGAACACCCATTCCACCATGCTTAATTATGACATTGCTATTCTTTCAGAGCCTAGAACAAGAGAAGTAAAAGGATGAAGGGAATTCCAGGAGTTCCAAGGTATGGCTTTTCTGATCTCCTACATCTGTCTGAAGTATCACTTTATCACAGTTAACCTGGTTCCCAGGGGTTTTGGTACCTTTCCATCAGAAAGGAGAGATAAAATGAACAAAATCCTCCAAGTAGAATAGACCTCAAGCCTTGGAGCTATACATCTGGTACTCATTTGGGGAGTGGAAAGAAAGTGGAGGAGGAGGAAGGAGAGAAAAATGGTCTATTTCAAAGGTACTATATCCCAGTGGTCCCAGGTTTACCTTATCTTCTGCTCTTTCTTTTCCCAGAAACCAATGGTAGTTTCATCAGGAATTTTTGTAACACATAGATCCAAGCCTGGCACTGAATAAGGTTTAAGTTTGGTTCAAAAACTTCTAATCCACAAAGTTGGAGTGAGTTCTGAACCTTGCCAAACACACATTCCTTCAGAGAGGTTATTTGATTTCGTTGCCAAATACACTGAGCTGTAGCAGAGTTCCTGATACTTGTTTGGCATGCAAGACCATGGCACTTTTGTTTCATTTACAATCAGACAACCCTGATTTATTTCACGCATTCTTTTAAAAGTATTTTTAATATTTTTATTATCTTTAGTGTTCAAAGGAGTTGCCATTCAAGAAAGCTGTTTATGAATACAACACATCACGATTAATGTCACCCCTTTCAATATTCTCACCCATTCTCCCACCCAACCCCTTCCCTCACTTCTCTTAATATTTTAGTATACATATTGAATGTTTTTGCCATTTAACCAAGTAGTTTATGAATACAATGCATCTTGATCTGTGTAATCCCCTTCAATATTCTTCATGCATTCTTATTTTACTACTTATTACCACATTATACAGATGAGATTTCCCATTGCCTTCGGTCTTTGGTCCTAACTTCCCACACTCACAGTTTCCTGAGTCTTTTTACACTTGAAGGGATACAGTTATGCAATCATTCCTGATCCTGCTGTGTACTTCCAACCTACTAACATGCTTCTCATTAGCAAGCCCAAGTCATAATCTAACAACAGTGTCATTGCAACAAAAATAACTTAAACTACAAATTGTTCTTAATCACTGGGCACTTGGCAGCTCACGCTTGTAATCCTAGCTACTTGGGAGCTGAGATGTGAGGATCATTGTTTGAAGCCAGCCCTGGCCAGAAAGTTAAAGAGACTTTTATCTCCAATTAGCCTCCAAAAAGCTTGAAATGAAGCTGTGGCTCGAGTGGTAGAGTGCCAGCCTTGAGCAAAAAAGCTAAAGTACAGTGTTGAGGCTCTGAGTTCAAGCTCCACTACACACACACACACACATTTCTTGGTGTGTTTCAGTTATATAGCTCCCTGCAATGCCTTATGTGTTAATGATACTGAATTCAGAACAAATTGGATGTGACCTCTGTAGGGTGTTAACCTGAGTTGATCAATTATTTGAGTCTGAAAATACACACACACACACACACACACACAATCCAGGTTATGAGCATTCATACAGACTGATCTGCATGTATCCCAGGAATTAGGAATTGATGACATTTAATGGCTTTGGAGCATGAATTTGAGTTATGCTTCCATTTTTTGAGCTTGACTCAGTATGTGCAAGCTGTAATTCTTAGGGAACACTATGTGTCCCACAAAAAGAAAATGCTTTTAAAATCCTTCAAGTTCAGGGTAGGTGTGAACTTTGTGTAGAGATATCTAGAGGCACTATCATTCTCTGAATATGCCAATTGGGAGACTACAGTTAGCATTAAAATGATCATTAGCCCACTTACAAGTTTTTCTCTCATATCAAACCAGAGAGACATTCATTTCCAGGAACCTGTAAGTCAATTCTAATAATATTGGGCAAGCATTATACTTAGTGCCAGTTGTGAATGGTATGAAAAGGATTTTCCCAAGCTTAAACATCACAGGAAAACGAAATCAGAGACAGATAAGGAGAAGGTGAATGCCAGGTACTGGTGATTCGTGCATGTAATCCTAATTACTCAATAGGCTGAGATTAGAGGATCAAAGTCTGAAGACAGCCCAGGCAGAAAAGTTTATGAGACCCTTCTCTTCAATTAACCAACCAAAATCTGGAGTAGGAGGCATGGCTCAAGTACTCGAGCATGAGCCTTAGGGGAAAAAAGAAGCCAAGCAATAGTTCAAGGCCTAGCAGTGAGTGAAGGAAGCAGGGAAAGGAGGGAGGGAGGGAGGGAGGGAGGGAGGGAGGGAGGGAGGGAGGGAGGGAGGGAGGGAGGGAGGAAAGATGAGGAAATGCAAACAAACCAGGGTTTGAAACCTGAGGGCACAGGGTAACTTTGAAGCAAATATTTCCTTTCCTTACAGTCAATCTGTAGACCCAGTGGCATTTTGCCTATAATTCTAGCTACTCAGGAGGCTGAAATCCAAGGATTATGGTTCAAAGCCAGTCAGGGCAGGTAAGTTTGTGACATTTTTATTTATTTATTTATTTATTTGGCCAGTCCTAGGCCTTGGACTCAGGGCCTGAGCACCATCCCTGGCTTCTTCCCACTCAAGGCTAGCAGCAATTAGGCAAGAAGAGAATATAAAGGGGATCCAAATAGGAAAAGATGAAGTTAAACTTTCTCTCTTCGCAGATGACATGATCCTATACCTAAAGAATCCCATAGACTCTACCCCCAAGCTACTAGAGCTGATCCAAAACTTTGGCAAAGTTGCAGGATATAAAATAAACCCTCAAAAATCAACGGCCTTTCTCTATGCTAACAACCCGAAGACCGAGGCTGAAATCAGGAAAGCAACTCCTTTTGCAATAGCCCCCAAAAACATAAAATACCTAGGAATAACCTTAACCAAAGAAGTGAAAGACCTCTTTGAAGAGAACTTTAAAAGCTTGAAAAATGAAATTAAGTCAGAACTAAGAAAATGGAAAAACCTCCCATGCTCCTGGATTGGGAGGATTAATATAATCAAAATGGCAATATTGCCAAAGGCTATCTACAAATTCAATGCAATACCCATTAATATCCCAACACCATTCTTTAATGAAATAGAGGAAGCAATCCAGAAATTCATATGGAACAATAAAAGACCTAGAATAGCAAAAACACTCCTAAGCAGAAAGAACAGTGCTGGAGGAATTACAATACCCAACTTCAAGCTGTATTATAAAGCTATAGTAATAAAAACAGCTTGGTATTGGCACCGGAACAGGCCTGAAGACCAATGGAACAGAATTGAAGACCCAGAATTAAACCCACAGAACTACGCCTACTTAATCTTTGATAAAGGAGCTAAAACAATACTTTGGAAGAAAGATAGCCTCTTTAACAAGTGGTGCTGGCAAAACTGGCTCAACACATGCAACAAACTAAAACTAGATCCTTATATATCACCCTGCACCAAAATCAATTCCAAATGGATTAAAGACCTTGAAATCAAAACAGGCACCCTGAAAACACTAAAGGAAGGAGTAGGAGAAACACTTGGGCTCCTTGGCACAGGACAGAACTTCCTTAACAAAGACCCAGAAAGGCTACAAATCAAAGAAAGGTTGGACAAATGGGACTGCATCAAACTACAGAGCTTCTGCACGGCAAAGGACATAGCTCTCAAGATAAACAGAAAGCCCACAGACTGGGAGAAGATCTTTACCGGACATTCAACAGACAAAGGCCTCATCTCTAAAATATATGCAGAACTAAAAAAATTACCTTCTTCCAAAACAAAACCGCAAAGAACCAATAGCCCCCTCATCAAGTGGGCTAAAGACTTACAAAGAAACTTCTCTGATGAGGAAATGAGAATGGCCAATAGACATATGAAAAAATGCTCTACATCACTGGCCATAAAGGAAATGCAAATCAAAACAACATTGAGATTCCATCTCACCCCAGCAAGAATGTCATATATCAAGAAAACTAACAATAACAATTGTTGGAGGGGATGTGGCCAAAAGGGAACCCTACTTCATTGTTGGTGGGAATGTAAACTGGTTCAGCCACTCTGGCAAGCAGTATGGAGATTCCTCAGAAGGCTCAATATAGAACTCCCCTATGACCCAGCAGCCCCACTTTTGGGTATCTATCCAAAAGCCCACAAACAAAATCACAGTAATGCCACCAGCACAACAATGTTCATCGCAGCACAATTTATCATAGCGAGAATCTGGAACCAACCCAGATGCCCCTCCATAGATGAATGGATCAGGAAAATGTGGTACATATACACAATGGAATTTTATGCCTCTATCAGAAAGAATGACATTGTTCCATTTGTAAGGAAATGGAAGGACTTGGAAAAAGTTATACTAAGTGAAGTGAGCCAGACCCAAAGAAACATGGACTCTATGGTCTCCCTTATTGGGAATAATTAGTACAGGTTTAGTCAAGCCATAGCAGAGCATCACAAGGCCCAATAGCTATACCCTTAGGAACACATAAGATGATGCTAAGTGAAATGAACTCCATGTTATGGAAACAAGTGATATATCACAGTTGTAACTACTTTCAACGTCCTATGTGTATGTGTAGTTTCTATTATTGATGATGTTCTTGTATCACCTTCCTATGGTTGTACCTACACTATCTCTGTAATCTTATCTGAGTATATTGGAAACCGTGTTTACTGGTATTGGAAGTAGGAAATTCAAAGGGAATACCAAATTTGAGAGACACAGGGTAAAAAAAGAGAAATAACTACAAAAGCAATACTTGCAAAACTGTTTGGTGTAAGTGAACTGAACACCTGGGGGGGGAGGGAAAGGGGGGGAGGGAGGGGGGCATGAGGGACAAGGCAACAAACAGTACAAGAAATGTATCCAATGCCCAACATATGATACTGTAACCTCTCTGTACATCAGTTTGATAATAAAAATTAGAGAAAAAAAAAAAAAAAAGGCTAGCACTCTGCTACCTGAGCCACAGCGCTCCTTCTGGCCGTTTTCCATATATGTGGTGCTGGGGAATGGAACCTAGGAGGCAAGCACTCTTGCCACTAGGCCATATTCCCTGCCCAAGTTTGTGACATTCTTATCTCCAACTAACCATGAAAAAACCTAGAAGTAGAGCTGTGGCTCAAGTGGTAGAGCACTAGCTTTGTGGGGAAAACAAAACAAAAACACCTTAGAGACAGCAGCCAGACCCTGAGTTCAAGCCATAAGACTGGCCAAAAAAAATTAATTTTGATGTCAAAATTGTGCAGATGTCTTGGAACAGAGCAGACTTGGAAACTGTTCACTAGTTTTGACCCAGAATCTCTTCCCTTTTGTACTTGTACTGTTCTTGCACTTAAATGTTGCCCAAGTTAATCCAAACTATCAGGCATGCAGAGTCCCATGGCTAGACCACTCTGCAACAAAAAGTTATGCTCCAAGTTCCTGCTCACCCTTCTTCATCTTCCTTTGAGATGCCAACTGGACAAATAAAAACCCCACAATGCTAGAAGGTATTTGGTTTCACTGGGCTCTGGGTCAATTCCCTAAGCCTCTGTCTTCCAAACCAGAGTAGCGCCTTCTCATTCCAGCTCCCTAACTCTGCCCTGTTTTCTGGGCCGACTGCCTGCCTGCTAAGGATTAATCTGTAAATGTGGTGTTCTCTCTGATATTAAATGAAGAGCTAGTGGTGACATCAATGGGTGCTTGTTGCCAGGAGAACTATGGTGACTCACAGCCAAGAGAATAACATCTGCAACTTCTCTCCTCATCAGCTAGTGACTCAGTGGTTATGGACTAGGGGAGCCATGGCACCATGGCTTGGAAAAATGGAATCCAAGGCTGAGTTTGAAGCTAGATGTTAGCAGGTGTGAGCTATGAGCAGTGTGAGCAAAAATCACTTAAACTCTGTGTGCCTGAGTCTTCAGAACTGCACGATAAAGGTACTAATTAGGTTGTTGTATGGAATAGGGTGAGTTAAAACACAAAATACTTATAGTAGTGCCTAGTACACAAAAGCTCCGAGTGTTGCTTTTTTTGTTTGTTTGTTTGTTTGTTTGTTTTTATCAGTTTCCGTCTTTGCCAAAGACCCATGTGCTCAAGGGAGGAAGGATATGGCTCCTCAAAAGTAAACCAAGGCGTACTATGTAATTAAGGGAGCTAATGTAGATCCTAGCATAGATTATGCCCTCTCTTGGAGTGCTTGATTATGATCACTAAAAGCCTAGGTCATTGTGTTACATTGTATCATATCACAATACAACTGGAAAACGAATTTTTATTTTTAACCACCAACAGAGACTTCAATATCATATCCATGTCTAACTTTCCTTCCCTCATTTATTTATTTCCTATTTCTATTTATTTTTATTTTCTTGGAAGTGGGGGTACTGGGATTTCAATTGAGGGCATTCAAGTTATTTTTAGGTAGGAGATTGTAGTTTCACTCAGGGCCCATATCAGAAAGCAATTCCCCTTACTTGTGTCTCCTTTATAGCTGAGATCACAGACTAGAACTACCATGTCTCACTGGATTGAGATGTGATCTGGCTAAGTTTTTTGTTTTGTTTTGTTTTGAACCTGGGCTGGCTTCAAACCTCCATCCTCCCAGTCTTGGCCTCTCAACTAGCTGGGATTATAGTGTAGGCCACCACACCTGGTCTCACATTTTTCTTTTAAGAGTAACAATAAAGCTAGATGTGGGGACACATTCTTGTAATCCCAACCTTCAAGGAGGCTAAGGCAGGATTATATAGTGATAGTCTTCCTCAAAACAAAGAACTGTCAACCAATTATTATATGGGAAACAGACTAAGACTGTACTAAGAAAAAAAAGAAAGAGGACAAGGAAATCAGGTCACTAATTTAAAAAGATGATATGAATATACTTGTTTCAATAAACATAACCAGAAATTTCTCACAAGAAAATATAGAGAGGAGATGTTCGAATTTGGTAAAGTGTGCATAATGAACATTCTTGTCTGAATGCCCCCATGTCCTTGGGAGCATGAGCACTCAGCAGCCCTGAAATCCTTGTATGTGGGTGTCCAGACCTAGCCCTTACCCCTTACCTTTTCCTTCCAAGGTACCTCACCTGATTTCCAGCCTCCTGCCAGTCCCCCAACTCTTCTGCCTAAATGCTTTACAGCCATTGAGAGGATGGACATCACAGTTCCCTCAGACCTCAGGGGGTCTGGACCTGAGACATCTATCTGTACATGACAATGGTCCCCAGAGCAGTCCATAGCAGTTCAGCTAGGGCTGCCTGTTCCTTCCTGCTCACTTCCTACTTTCTCTGCTATACTTTTCTCCCAGTCCTATTAAATTACTTGCACTCAAACCCTCATCACTGGATTTGCTCCAGAGTAAGATAAAATATGAAGTAGCCTGGCATTTGTTCCCTCTTGTCCTTTGGGCCACAAGCCTGGCATGGACTCCCTGAAACCTGAAGAAGTCTCACATTCACTTGCTTCTGACATCCACCACTGAAGGACACAGCTCACATTCCCCAGATGGCTCCTGGTACTTCCGTATTTGCTTTTATTTCTATTTTCAATTACAACAAAATCTTTTCGCTGTAGTCAGGAAGCTAGGTTGGATGGGTGATGTGCCCACAAGATGTGCATTAGGAAGCATAGAGCCCTCAGCCCATCTGTCCCGTCATCTATAAATCAGTCACATGGCAGCCACAGAAGCAGAAAGTGATACCAGCCTTTAGCGAAGTCCTAGAGAGAAACATGAGCTGGCTTGTTAACAGTTTCTTTAGCAATTTTCAGCACCTTGGTAAACCAGATACTACTGTCCTTCAGAATATGCATCTTGAATAAATAAATATTCATAACAAATTTGTATCTGTTTAGTATACTCAAAATGTATATCAATTTTATATAAAAAATTTATATTAAGTGATACTTAAAATTTATACTCAGGAGGCTGAGATCTGAGGATCATAGTTTGAAGCTAGCCTGGGCAGGAAAGCTGATGATCTCTTAGATCCAATTAATCACAGAAAAAAAAAACAACCCAGAAGTGGTGCTGTGGCTTCAGTGGTAGAGTGCTAGCCTAGCAAAAAGAAATCAGGGATAGCACCCAGGCCCAGAGTTCAAGCCCCAGGATGGGCTTGGGGGTGGGGGTGATGAATTATGTAAGTAGAATAACAAAATTGTCTCAAAATGAATTTCCTTAGGGAGCTTCTCAAAATTACATCTTTTTTCTTTGAAATATCCTATACAAATTTTAAAGCTATTCAGGTATTTTTTAACTAACACTAATTTCTTCATTTTTCTTGATTAGCCTAACACTTTGAGGATGCTTTCTCAAACAGTGCTAAAATAGACTTCAGAATGTTCCTCAAAGGAGCCCCTGTGGGAAAAGAAGAATAATTAATTAGTCAGGTTTCTTGAGTCTTAAAATGATACCACCCTTAGGGATAATTGACATTTATTTGAATCTAGACTCTCCTTTTATTCTTAGTATTAAGGTGTTATGGAGAGGAATTACCATTTGAACCTAATATCTTCTAAGGATACTTGGAAGACTTCTAATCACTTCATTGTACAATTCCCTGTTGCATTAATATAAAACTGTGCTTTGAATTATCTGACCCTGCAACATTGAACTTGCTAGAATATATTTCCTTCCAGGAACCACACAAAAGCTTTCAGGGGTTGTAACACATGCAACCTATTTGGGTGAGGATTTTGTATGGATTGACTGGTTGTTTGGTTGGTTGGTGTTTTTTTTTTGTTTGTTTTACCTCGAACAAGTTTTTAAAATTTGTACTGTAAAGTTGACATACAGAAAGAATACAGTTACACAAGTCAGGTATTGAGTACATTTCTTTTTGAACAGTGTGCCTCTTCTCTGGTTCATTCTCAGTTTTTCCCTCCTGACCTCCCTCACAAGTTGTACAGTTCATTTTCAACATAGTCTAGTATCACTGCTGCATTAGTTCACCCTCTGACCCACCATTTCTGTACTTCTACTTCCTCTCCCCAAATCAGATAAACTTACATACAAGACAAAAGGTACAGAAATAAAAAATGGTGCCCAAAGGAGCAAAACGGAACAACAATCACAAAAAGTAAAATAAAAACCTCTTGTTTCCATTTCTTGGAGTTCATTTCAATAAGTGTCCTTCTATATGATCATATGCACATAGCTATTGAGCCCTTGTGCACAAAATTTTTGACTGAATTGATAGCTACTCATAAAGGGCAATTATGGAAATTTTCCTACCAAAATTTAAGATTACTGACTTCTTTTTGGTCTATTTGATTCGCTTGAATAAGTGTCTCATTTAAGTGGCCATTTACACTTCAGTTCACCATAGTCTTCCCTCTGTACCCTTACCTTACACTGGGCTGTGATTGCTAAGAAACTTCTAGAAACTATTGGGCTTATAAACCCCTAATCCACTAAACAGATGATAAGTTGGAGAGTACCAGTCAGATGTGGACCACTACTGCCAGTTTAACTGCCTGCTACTGATTTGCAACTAAGTAAGCAACTGCAAGTCTTTAGACATTTTGTGAGATGAGGACTCTTGATAATGCCAAGGGCTGGTTTTAAGTTGGGTTCAGATGAACCTCCTGCTTTAGTCAGCTGGGTAGCTGAGACTGCAGCAACCACTGTGGGCAGCTGCCTTTAGAAATGTTCCTAGCAGGGGCTGGGGATATGGCCTAGTGGCAAGAGAGCCTGCCTCGTATACATGAGGCCCTGGGTTCGATTCCCCAGCACCACATATACAGAAAACGGCCAGAAGTGGCGCTGTGGCTCAAGTGGCAGAGTGCTAGCCTTGAGCAAAAGGAAGCCAGGGACAGTGCTCAGGCCCTGAGTCCAAGGCCCAGGACTGGCCAAAAAAAAAAAAAAAAAGAAAAAGAAAAAGAAAAGAAAAAAAAGAAATGTTCCTAGCAATTTGATACTGTTACTACATCCAAGCACAGTATCAGTGGACTCTTGAAGTGGATGCTAGTCATGTGGAGGAAGACCATGTGTTGGTCCATGAGAGACTGGAAATCTCCACACATTGGTCCACCACACTGAAAGGCTCTGCACTAGCAGATTCTCAACAATCAGTGGACTAAGTGAACATTAAGTTAAAACACAGTACATTATGGTATAAATACAGTAAACATATGGTTATCTATTTTGTGACATAACTTTAAGACCATCACTGACATAGATTTCACTCAACATCATTTTTAAGCCACCAGAATCCCAAGTAGTCTTTTATGTCTAAATGACACATTTTCTGCTAAAACAGTCAGTATGCCCCTTAAACTCTCAATCTCATTTGTCATGCCTGGTACGTGGAAAACTTGCCTGGAGAATTATGGTCCTCATGTCTTTGTTATATAATGGATTCCTCTAGTGTTTTCTAACTAGTATTAAGGCAATTCCTGTAAGCACACGAACTGTAACCCCACAAAAGTGCATGCCCTTTTCTGTTGTTAGAAAACAATTAGATTTTTCATTTCTATTATTAATGAATTAGCCACTCTGACACTCTTTCTCATCCCTCCTGCCTGTCAGAGAACATCAGAGCTGACAGAAATGGTGTCATAAGAGGCACAGTAGGGCATCCCCACCAGCTTCCAACAAGTGAAGAATCCAAAGGACAGCCCTGGCACAGGAATGGCTTCAACAGAGGCAGAGCGGCTTCAGGTTCTTGTGTCTGAGCTCAGAGGTAGGATTGCCTGTAACACTTTCTACAGGAAAACAAAGGCTGTTCACAAGCTTGCATCTGTGTCATCTGCCAACAGAAATGACAATTCACATGGTCTTTGATAATCAATCCCTACTATTAAGTCTGAAGTGACCCACCCACCTAACATACCCACTTCTTGTTGTGTACATGTTAACATTTTTTAAACTGACTTTATTATTATTATAAAGGCAATGTTCAGAGGAATTACAGTGACATAAGTCAGGTACATTTTCTTTTGTACAGCGTCTTCTGTTCCCTCACTCTCTTCCAGTCCCTCCCATACATACACTTCTATAGACAAGAACAGATACTTGGAATGTGCCAGGGACAAGGATTTTTGCTCTGAGCATTTACTGGGGGAAATAGACCTGTGTTCATCATTTGCAGAATGGCAGATGAGTTGGGCCAATCCAGCCCGAGTGAGGACAGGACAGCATGTGGGAAAACTTGTTGAATTCAAAGGCCAGTGACCTCTACAGGTAGCAGAGAGGAGTTGGCAGTGACCCTTCTCATGAGTCAGTTATGAGGCCAGTGCTTTAGAAATAGGAGCCACCGAGTGCAAATTAGTACAACCACTTTGGAGAACAGTATGGAGGTTTCTCAAAAAGCTCAATATAGTCCTACCCTATGACCCAGCCATACCACTCCTAGGCATCTATCCTAAACAGCAAAACCCAAGATATCAAAAGGACATTTGTACTTCCATGTTTATCGCGGCACAATTCACAATAGCCAAAATTTGGAAACAACCCAGATGCCCCTCCACAGACGTATGGATCCAAAAAATATGGTACTTATACACAATGGAATACTACATAGCGATTAGGAATGGTGAAATATTGTTATTCGCAGGGAAATGGTCAGAACTCGAACAAATAATGTTGAGTGAGACAAGCCTAGAACACAGAAAACAAAGGGGCATGATCTCCCTGATATATGACTGTTAACAAAGGGAGAGGGAGAGACAGTAGAGACCAACTCTGTGAGCACTGTATATGTGCTTGATACACTGTATATTGCATATGGGTCTACCTGACCTAGACAAGAGAAGGAAAAACAGGTTGTAAGATATCACAAGAAATGTACACACTGCCCTACTATGTAACTGCACCCTCTTTGCACAACACCTTGTAAAAAAATTTTATGTTCAATTAATAATTAAAAAAAAAGAAAAGCAGTAGCTTAATAAATTAAGTACTTCTTGGTAAAAAAAAAAAAGGTAGGGGATATTATTACTCATTGGTAAAAAACTATTTATTTATGGGAACAGCCCAGATGCCCTACAAGAGATGAGTGGATCCAAAAAATGTGGTACATATGTACAATGAAATTTTACACAGGTATTAGAAGATTATGTCATTTGCAGGGAAATAGATGGACCTAGAACAAATCATGTTAAGTGAGATAAGCCAACCTTGGAGAGAGAAAGGGCACATGTTTTCACTCATATGTGGAAGTTAGTTCTAAAACCCCAGGACATGGTAAATTATACATGACTGTAGACATACACAGTGAGACCAAAAGCAGATACACTTAGGAGAGGAACACAAAGGTGCAATGCCTTTGTGGCTCTAATCATATAAAATATTTATTGAAATAAACTCCAGGAAATGGAAAAAGAAAAAGAAATAGGAGCCACCGTATTGAATTCACCATAAGTGTAAAAGTATTCTCTGTCAATATCTTCACATGAGCCAAACATGTAGATTAATTTAAAATAGCACCTAAAATAATACATACTCATTACTTTCTCAGCCCAAAGATCACCGATTCTTGTGGTCATGTTTACATACACACCAAAAATGTGGTTGTAAGGACAGTTCAGAGTGATTACATTTTATGGCTACAAGAGTTGGTGACAAAGATATAAACATTTTCCTGCTTTTAATTGATACCAACAAGAAATGCTGGAGGGGATGCGGGGAAAGAGGAGTCCTTCTCCATTGTTGGTGGGAGTGCAAATTAGTACAACCACTCTTCAGAAAAGTATGGAGGTTCCTCAAAAAGCTCAGCATAGACATTCCCTATGACCCAGACATACCACTTCTAGGCATCTATCCTGAACAACAGGTCTCAGGATATCAAAAAGACACCTGCACATCCATGTTTATTGCTGCACAATTCACAATAGCCAAAATATGGAAACAACCCAGATGCCCCACTACAGATGAATGGATCCAAAAAATGTGGTACCTATACACAATGGAATACTACATGGTGATTAGAAATGATAAAATATTGGTATTTGCAGGGAAATGGTCAGAATTTGAACATATAATGTTGAGCAAGACAAGCTTAGAACAGAGAACAAAGGGACATGGCATATAGTCATATATCAATGACTATTAGGGTGGGGGGAACAGTAGAGACCAGGTCTGCAAAACAAAAAAACTTCTTGTCAAATGGTATTTCCACAGGTTTGGGCCAGCGACCTTACATTATGTATCTAAAACCAAACAACTACTAAACATAAAAAGGTCTAGAATAGACCTATCAGTGGATCACAATAGCTCAACAGCTATGTACATATGAACATATAAGACAAGGATAAGCAAAAACAACTCCAAGAGAAAGGACACAGGAGGATTCTATTGTTAATGTTACATTTAAAGTTCAAGGTGAATTTCCTTTGGCATACGCTACATGGTTATTGTATATGATTTTGGTATGCTGAATATTGTATATATGCCTACCTGATCTAGGGGAGGGAAAGAAAAACAAGGGTGTAAGATATCACAAAAAATGTACTCACTGCCTTATTATGTAACTGTACCCCTTTTGCACCACACCTTGTCAAAAAATTTAGTTAATAAAAAATAAATAAAAAATAAAAGGAGGTTAGAAAAAAAGATTGATAATCTGACATATTTTGAAAGTCTTTGTGAATAAACTGCTTCTCATTTCGAAGAATACATTGGGAAAATTGTATGACTTTACATGAGCAAGAACAAACAGGATTTTTGTCCTCATGTAATAAATTTGAAAATCTGTTTGCATTGAAACCACGAGGGACATTTGTTTGGTAATTGCATTTCTGTCTGTTAGCATTTTTTTTTTTTGCCTATTCTTGAACTCAGGGCCTGGGCGTGGTCCCTGAGCTCCATTTGCTCAAGGCTAGCTCTCTACCTCTCGAACCACAGTGCCATTTCCAGTGTTTTCTGTGATTAATTGGATATAAGAGTATCATAGACTTTCCTGCCTGAATTAGCTTTGAAGCACAATCCTCAGATCTCAGCCACCTGAGTAGCTAGAATCACAGGCTTGAGTCACCAGTGCCCAGCAGTGAGCAAAAATTTTATCACATGAATATACATGCTTCTTCTATACATATGATTATGAAGTGATGTAATCCCATTTAGTAACAGGTATTGAGACTGATTTCCACCACCTGGATTAGTAAGAGAAACTGAGCTTCCTCAGCATAGAGCCATTCACCATCCTGGGAAGGAGGACAAGTAAATATCAATGCCCTATTAATCCCCTAGAAACCCAGAAGGCTCAGCTGCTTTAGGTTAGCTTTAATCTTATTTGTCAAATTTATGTCAGTTTGTGGTATGAAAAGTCTGTTCTTTTTGTTTGTCTTGCAACACAGAAGTTCACTAAAAGGATCTAAGAGGCTGGCTTGTTATATTTTCTCCTGTTGTTTCATTATTTGTTATTAATTTATCTTGTTGCTTTTTTTGCTTACAAAGGGCCTGGGAAAACTAGAAACTCAGACTTTATGAGGAGGCCTGATCTTTTAATGTCATTGTGATGTTTTTCCAGCTTCCTCTCAACTGCTGCTCAAATGCTAGAATGCTAGGAATATGGTTGGTTCTTAACTTCTCCATGGTCATACATACATGCAGCCATCCTCCTAAACAGCTAGGGGAGGGAAGTGTCTTATGCACCCCTAGGATGAAGCAGGAGCAGCATGTTGAAGAGAAAACCAGCTTTCTGTTATTCTGTTATACTTACACACGTGACTTTGGAAAGGAAAGCCAATCACGATGACTGAAGATGATGTGACATGTACAAACACATGAGAACGGTAATTCCTGAGTGCATCAGCCCAGGGAGGATGCAGTTAAAGCCACAGAAAGAGGAGCCTGAAGTTTGAGAAAGGAAACCTAAGTGTTGCCTGGGGTTTGTTACTACAGGGAGCTTAGTGCCCAGGATGACTGAAACAGCATGAAAGGCATCAGAGCACATCAACTCAGCATGTGACAAATGCCAGGAAACCCACACTCCAAACAGACAAGGGTGGGAACCCCACTGCATCAAGGAACACATGTCTCTAAAGGTTCCCATTCTAAGCCTGTGGTCCAGAGGAAAGGTCATTTCCAGCCATCCATCTAATAAACATCGATGTGCTAAATAATGCGAGGCTTTCACCCGGTGAGTATGTGGGCACTTGTTATGTGCTAAGCATTCCTACAGGCTCTGACATATAAAGATAAACGCATGGTCCTGATGCTTTCAAAGTCAGTGAAAGCTGCAGAACACCTAATGAAATGGATCGTTATTTTTGTTGAGATGAAGGGCAAGCAAGTATGAATAACAATGATCCAATGCTCAAAATCACAGGCAACAATATCAAATTGTACAAACTAACTATATTAACCTTAAAAGTTTCTTCACAGAAATATAACAATGAACAAGGTAAAAAAGACAATTAAGAATGGGAAAACATATTTTTCAACTTCCTATGGGAAGGAATTCATATCCAGAATTTATAAGGAACTCAAAAAACTCAATAGCAAAGGAGTAATAATGATTATAATGATAATCTAATTTTCAAAACAGGTAAATGACCTTAAGAGACATTTCTCAAGTTATATCAAGGGGCTGGGAATATGGCCTAGTGGCAAGAGTGCCCTGGGTCCGAGTCCTCAGCACCACATATGTAGAAAACGGCCAGAAGTGGCTCTGTGGCTCAAGTGGCAGAGTGCTAGCCTTGAGCAAAAAGAAGCCAGGGACAGTGCTCAGTCCTGGAGTTCAAGGGCCAGGACTGGCCAAAAAAACAAAAATAAAGAACTCAAGTTATATCAATAATCAACAGGTATATCAAAATATTCAACATAACTAATCATCAGAGAAATATAAATCAAAACCACAATGACATATCATCTGACTGCAGTTAGAATAGTTATCATCCAAGAAAAAATGGAGGATGGTGAATATATGCATGTGTGAAAATGGAATAATAAAGCTTGTTGAGACTGGTTTGGGAAGGGGGAGGGGATAAAGGAGAGTGGTTGAAGGCATACAGCCAATCAAAGTTCAATATATAGAGAGATATGGTTATGTCAAGAATGAAACTACGGGGGCTGGGGATATAGCCTAGTGGCAAGAGTGCCTGCCTCGGATACACGAGGCCCTAGGTTCGATTCCCCAGCACCACATATACAGAAAACGGCCAGAAGCAGCGCTGTGGCTCAAGTGGCAGAGTGCTAGCCTTGAGCGGGAAGAAGCCAGGGACAGTGCTTAGGCCCTGAGTCCAAGGCCCAGGACTGGCCAAAAAAAAAAAAAAAGAAAAAAGAAACTACGTTTTCCATGCTAACAAAAGTGTAACAAAAGTGTGGCAAAAGGAGCTGAGAATGTGGTTTAGCAATAGAATGCTTGCCTACCATGCATGAAGCCCTGGGTTCGACTCCTCAGCACCATGTAAACAGAAAAAGCCAGAGGTGGAGCTCTGGCTCAAGAGGTAGAGTGCTAGCCTTAGGCAAAAAGAAGTCAGGGACAGTGCTCAGGCTCTGAGCTCAAGCCCCAGGATTGGCAAAAAATAAAGAAAGAAAACAAAAAAGAAAAAAATGTGTGGCAAAAAAGAATGAATGATATAAATGATATGAATTGATATAAATAAACCTTCTGATATGAAAAAAAAGATGAAAGATAAAAGATGAGGACATGGAAAAAGGAAGCCCTTGCAGACTGTTGGTGAGGATGTAAGTTACTTCATCCATTACAGAAAACAGTATTGATGCTTCTCAAAAAAATTCAGAACAGATCTACTGTGTCATACATCTGTGCATATATTTACAGTACCTGAAGTCAGTATACCAAAGAAACATCTTCTGTCCTATATTTATTGTAGTACTATTCACAATAGCCAAGGCATGAAATCAACCTAACTATCTATCAGTAGATGAATAAAATGTGGAATGTATACATAGTAGAATATATTCAGTCCTAAAAAGGCACAAAATCATGTTATTTGCAGGAAACTGGATGAACCTGGAGAATATTATCTCGAGTGAAATAACCCAGATGCTGAAAGACAAATACTGAACAATCTCACTCATTCATGTAGAATCTAGAAATGTTGATCTCATAAAAGTTGTAAATACAACATTGGTTGCCAGAGATGTGGGAAGGAAAAGGAGGCAGAGATTTGTCTGTGAATACACAGAGACAAATAGGAAGAACAAATTCAGATGATAGTTGAATGACAGGTGTCTACAGTTAAAAGTAAGGTATGCTGTTTCCCAAATTAGCTAGAAGACAGGATTTTTAAAGGTTCTCACCACAAATTAGGAGAACAGCATATTAATTACCTGGTTTTGAACATTACCTTGTGCATGCTTATATCAAAACCTTACATTGTACCCCACAAATAAGCATAATGATTATGTATCAATTAAAAGTAATTGTAATCTTCAGAAAGTCTTTTGAAGGAAAATTCTACTTCTGTTAAAAACAATTTTCCCTAATGTACCCCTCTCCTATTTTGAAGATTCTTTTACTAAGAGGGAAGATTCAGAAGAATTTGTAGTGGAATCATTCTTACTTGTTCTGGCATAGAAGAGAGCCAATAGAACCATGGGCAAATAATTCCATATCATAATGGGTGAATTATTCTATCTCATAATGGAAATGAAAGACCATCTGACTATGTTCTGGCTATTGTAATCTTAACTCATCTCTATAAAAATCCTTTGATCAGCTGAGTGCCAGTGGCTTATATCTAAAATGCTAGCAACTGGGGAGGCTGACAAGATCTGAGGATCACAGTTCGAAGCCAGCCTCGGCAGGAAAGTCTGTAAGACTCTGTTCTCCAATTGAACAACAAAAAAGCTGGAAATGGAACTGTGACAAAAGTAGTAGTGTACCTCTGTACAAAATAACTCAGGGGCAGCATCCAGGCCCTGAGTTCAAGCCCGAGGACTGGAACAAAAACAAAAAGAAAAAACTTTTATTCCAAGGAAATGGAAGCAGACAAGCAATAACCACCAAAGAGAAGACGATAATGTGACAGGCAATAAATTATATTACTCACTACAATGTTTGTCACTGTGTCTACCCATCAATCACTGGGAATAAGGTAGAAAAGGGAACTATGCAAATTGTAGGAATGATTGTTGGTGAAAAATATAGACAGCAACTTTCAAGCTATATTCTACTGTGCATTTCTCTCCTTCCCTCCCTCCCTCCCTCCCTCCCTTCCTCCCTCCCTCCCTCCCTCCCTCCCTCCCTCCCTCCCTCCCTCCCTTCCTTCCTTCCTCCCCCCTGTTTCTTAGGGAAAGTGTAAACTCCATCTCCCACTACCACCAATTATACAGAGCAGTTTTCCATATTGGGAGAAATTACAGGGGTTAGAACATATGGAGTACACTGGATAAGCTCCAACCTAAGGAAACCACCTTCCATGAGCATGGTATCTTTCCTGCCAGGTCAGTATTCTGCCCATTCCTAAACATTCAGTTTAACTTGGCCACAAACTTTTTTAGGGGTCTGGAGGCATGGCTCAAGTGATAGCATGCCTGCCTAGCAAGGGTAAAGCTCTGAGTCCAATCCCCAATAGCACACACACACACACACACACACACACACACACACACACACGCACGCGCGCACACACACACACACACAATTTTTTAGCTTCCCATTGTTTGTTTAAAATAAGTGTGTTCCCTGCCATGTAAAGACAAAGAGTGTGTTGAAGTGAAGATTATGTTCATGGCTGTCTGGGAGTAGTGAGTTGCAGTGATCGAGTGTGCAGGTTTTCATTTTTCAATCTCTGGAGCCTTGCCCAGAAGCCTTCTGGACAGCTGAGAGCTGAAGACTGATGTGAGTTCATCTTCACTTTCTCCCTTTATCATTTGCTCTGCCAGTTCAAACAGTGACCCAGAGCAGCTCTGGCCAAACACAGATGGGAGAGTGAGAGAAGATCTTCCCCAGGCTGACTTCCCAGCTATTTATGGGTACCAGGGACTCTAAAATCAACCTTATTTGTGGCATTCTCAACACTGATATTTTCAAGATGACAGACTAGGCAGTTTTTGCTACTTTCTGATATTTCGGTTTATCTGTAAAGGAAAAACACCAGAGCTGCCTGAGATTGCCATGAAAACCAAATGAGCCTATATATCTATCATATATTATATCTATTATATATTATAGTTTATGTGATTTTTAAAAACCATAGCTCAGTGCATAGACAGTAATACAATTGGTAATGAAGAGGAGAAGGGTGATAATGATGATAATGGTGGTAGTGGTGATAATGATGATGGTGATGGTGATGGTGATTATGACGGTATGGTAGTGGTGGTGGTGATTAATATAAGACAGGGTATCGGTCAAGGCCTGGTACTATGTACCCTAATATTACAAATCAAAGAATTCTTCAACTCCCAACTCTGTTCTGTTGAGAAGAAGGAGAGTAGAAAGGAGGCACATAGTTTGTAACAAGAAGGTAGTTTTGAGAGACCTTCTGAAACTTCCTAGGCACTGTTCAAATGGAAATTTACTCTTTATATCATCTTTACAATAGAATTTTTAAAATCTTAAGAAAGAGAAAACAAATAGAAGAGTTTGAACTCAGTTAATGACAGTATTCAATGTTACTGTAAGTAAAGAAAATCTTTAGGCATTCTAAACCTTTTAAAGAGAAGAGAGATACAGTTGCTGGCATGGTGGTTAAAAATCAGCCTTGTAGCATGTCTGGTTTGGTTTTAGAAAAGCATAGTTGACCTTTTTCAGGTCTCTTGACTGAATTCCCTATGAAAGCAATACAAATATCCTAAGCCCAGCATTTCTCAGAGACACATGTTTTCCTGGTGTCGTTGCCACTGGCTTCCTTCTGCTGAACTTCCACAGAACACAGGAAGGTTGGGGTGGTGCAGGTCAAGATTTATAAGTAAAAAGAGGTTATTCCTAACATTTCCATTTCAGTGTTGTCAGAAGCTGAATTCCAGTTTCCACATGAATGAATTATAGTAAAATTAAAAAAAATAAATAAATAAAAGTCAAGCTAGGCATTGGTGGCTCACACTTGTAATGTGAGGTATACAGGAGGCTGAGCTGTAAGGATCCTGTTTGAAGCCAGCCTGAGCAGGAAAGTCCAGGAGACTTTTATCTCCAGTGAAGCACCAAACAAAACAAAACAAAACAAAACAAAAAAAAGAGCCAGAAATAGAGCTGTGGTTCAAATGGCTGTGTACTAGGCCCTGAGTTCAAGCCCCAGAACACACTCTCCCCCCTTCCCTCTCTCTCTCTCTCTCACACACACATACATACTCTCAGACACACAAGTACACACACACACACACACACACACAGCCAAACCAACTTAAATTCGAACACTATTTTCAATCATTCAATGAAGGATTTCTGTGGAATAGAGATTTTCCAGTCTCTAATTCCATGTAGAGCTAACACTTGCCACCATTAAGAAACAGAATGGAAAATTATACAACCCAACATAAGATTTAGGACATCCTCTAATTTCTAGTCAGGCAGGAAGTCTTAGTGGCACGGTGTGCAATGTAACATCCCTGTCTAGCATTGTCACGCTGTGTGAGGGATCCCCAGTCACTCCCCTTCCATGTTCACACATATGATGTGACTCCAGAAGGAACTTTTACACAACTACTTGTCTGGGAATCAATAATTAGATACTTTTTTGTCCAAACGTTTCTTAGGAACCCACTTTAATGGAAGAGACGTTGAGCCTTGAGTTTTAAGACTAAAATGGAAACCTGTCCAATGAATTATCCCTACAGGGTTTGTCACTGCACTGAGCAGAGGAAAGACTTTGCTTTTAAACTTTGTAGTTCCCTTCTTAATGGTTTCTATATGAGAAACCTTCAAATATTTTTTCAGTTTTTATTAAACCATCTTCCACAACATATTCTGATTTATTTATGAAAGAGGTCTCTAAGATTAAAGTCAAAATATTACTTAATTGACCAAAAATGGGATAAACTAATTATAAACAGTGTTTCCCTGGAATATTCTTGTAAAAGGAGATATAAAATTTTTCCAACTTGAGGAAAATTAGAACACATTAAAAATATTTCAAGCATTAAATGTTCACAAAATAACGAAAGAAGCCTGAAAGCTAAGCAAAAGTCATTCGATGGTCTGTACATTATTATCCCATCCTCCCAGGAGACTCACAATGTTTTATGGGTCACTGGGGTCCTGAACCCAAAACAAACATGAAGGCAGTAAATTATCCCAGCAGTCCTCGATGTCTTTATCAGATTTGCCAAATGTCAAGGAGGAGAAACACAATCCCCTGAAAATTGAGAGGATCGGTTCTTCAAATGTGTCAACTTTCTGTTCAAACATTTTCTATTAATAACCTAACCAGCTCTTCCTTGTATAACTAATAATCTTAGGGGGTCTGGGGGCATTCACAGGCACTTGATAGAAAAGCTGCTCCCATTGCTCAGGAAGGCATTGTTTTAGGAGATATTGGCCTGTAGCCAATGGTACATAGAAAATGGCCTTTGAGCCTTTCTTTTTCTTTCTTTCTTAAATGTATTTTTTTAACTGATGCATAAAAACATAAGGATTGGGACATATTAAGGAGATGCCATGTTCTAGTTTAACAAATGTATATATTACATAATGTTTAAATCAGGTTAGACATATTTATGTCTTCAAATGTTTATCATTTTTATGGTGAAAAAAAATAAGCCTTCTAACTTTTTGGAGCATACAGCAGATCAAGGCTGGTGTTCTACCATTGGAGCCACCATTCCACTTCTAGCTTTTTGGTGGTTCATTGGGGAGAATAGTCTCACAGACATTCTTGTCTGGGCTGGCTTTGAACCATGATCCTTAGATCTCAGTTTTCTGAGTAGCCAAGGATTACAAGTATGAGCCACCCCTGTCCAGTTTCACCTTCTTTCTTTCCAGAAATAATGGAAAATTCGACTTTGATGACTGTTGTTTTCCCTTTTGCACTTTGGTAATGGCTCATTGTCTTCTGGAAAACACTCCTGCTTTTATGTGGACAGCCATTACAACTGTCATTTCCTGTCACTACTTACTATTGTACTAGCCTGGCTATTGTCATTGCTGGAGTAACTTCAGCTTGGAGATATACTGAGGGTACATCTAATGCCCTTAATACCCTGACTGGTACATAGCAAGGGTTTAATGTATATATAATAAATAGAAATTAGTGCAAGTTCTAGGAGTCAGTTATGAGCTGGATTTAAGCCATTCCTGGAACTAATGGAGAACTTGAGCCAGGATCACTGCTCATGTTGGTCGCACAGAGACTCCTAGAAATGCAGAAGTAGGAGTCAGAGGGGTGGGAAACATGCCTCTTAGTGACTGCCAAGTTTTGTCTCCACTGTAAGTTCAGACTTCCTGGTCTAATCCAAGTGGCCTGTATCACTTTACATGATAGGGATGTGCCATGTTCTCCAAAATTGCTAGCCGGCTACAGGAGCTAAGTTCTTTCTACCATTTTCCAGGTTGATTCCATTTAGGGCCACTGCAGCACATAACTTTTTAAGATCACTAAGAGTGGCCCACCCAACTCACTTTCCCAAATGCCTTCAGTTGAAGATCACAGAGATCCTGTAAGTCTTTGTTTTTGTGAGAACTTGCAATTTGATCAAATCTGTATTACTTAGGACTCCTTGGTACAAGTAACCAAACCTGAATTTAATTTGATTTCAGCGGGAATAAGAAGGAATCAATGAGCTCATGGGAACATTCCAGGGGAGAATGAGCATTCGATATGGCTATAACTCAGGTCACCAAAGATATTCTTCTCACTCTGTATTCATTCCTGCCAGCTTCATTGCAAGAAAAACCCCAAATGAAGATTCATACAACCTAACAGTCCCAGAGGAAAGAGAAAATAATTTGATCAAAGATTCTCTTTTCCAGATCCACAACCAATCAAAAAGCAGGTATATGTGCCTGGCCTCCTGAGTTCCCTCCCCTGGATACAGAGACTTTCAGTATTTGATTGGAGAGGAGGGGCCAGGATTAGGAAGAGGTTCCTGAACAAAGGTGAGATGTTGTCAGAATAAAGTTAAATACTACTATGCCACATTTATCAGAACTAGGGAAGGGAAGGAGAACTTCAAAATGGAGAGATAAAAGGCAAACCAATGCAACAGCAATACTTACAAGACAATATGCTATAAACCAACTGTATAACTCTGGGGTGGGGAGGGAACTTGGAAGTGGAGAAGGGGGGAGAAAAATTAAGAGGGAGATAACAAGTTTAATAAGAAATGTCCTCACTGCCTTACGTATGAAACTGTAACCTCTCTGTATGTCACTTTGGCAACAAAAAAATAATAATAATGCATAGGCAGAAACAACCTGCAATGACTCCAAAAATCATTGAGATCACAACACAAATTCTTGCATCTTTTGAATAGAACTTTACCTAGAAATTTTGACTCATGTTTATAGCTTTTCCTTTAGCTTAGGGGCCACTAGAAGTGGATTCCAGGTGGGAATATGAGTCATAGTTTATCTAAATAAAGTAGTTATTCCAGAAAACTCTGAAGGGGAAATAGGAAGGGAGAAAGAAAGGGGAAGAAGGCAAGACAGAGTAAGTCATGGGCAGTTAACAGCAGTAGATAATGAGCTGGAGGTTCAATATCTTTGGGCCTTCAAGCTACAACATAAATCATTCCTTACATGATCTTATACAGGAACAAGGAATCTGCGGTGTGGCATTCGGTATTTGCATTAGGTTCCTATTGCTGCTACAACAAATGATTAAAAACTTCACAGCCTAAAACCTAAAACAACACCGACTCGGTGCTCATCACCAACCGGGGCCCCTCCCCGCCCACGTGACTGTAATCCTTGTTATTCAGAAAGCTAAGATCTGAGGATTGTGGTTCAAAGGCAGCCCAGGCAGGAAAGTCCATGAGACTCTTATCTTGTTAACTGCCAAAAAAAAAAAAAAAAAAAAGTCAGAAGTGGGGTTGTGGTTCAAACAGTAGAGCCTTGATCAAAGTAGTAGCCTTGACCAAAAATACTCAGGGACAGCACTCAATCCCTGAATTCAAGCCCCAGGACCTGAAAAAATCAAAGGAAAAAACCCACCAATGCATTATCTTAAGTTCTAAAGATCAAGAGTAAAAAATGATTTTCACTGAGTCAAAAGTACCTACAAGGCTGTGTTTCTTCTGGATGCTCACTTTCTAGCAACCAATAGTCTAGTGGCCAGACCAGCCCCATAGGCTGCTGGGGCTTCTGCTCAGCAACCAAATGTGTGAATGCAGATGAACTCTCAACATTTCTCAGAAGCTGCATATTCTTCAGTACAAATAAAAAAAGAAATTTTGGCCTTGAGTATAGAAAACTTAAGCTCGAAATATGCATTTATACTAGGCACCAATGGCTCCTGCTTATCATCTTGGCTTGTCAGAAGGCTGAGATCTGAAGATCACAGCTGAAAGCCAGACCAAGGAGATAAATCTGAGAAACTCTTATCCATAATTAACCAGCAAAATTCCAGAAGCAAAGGTGTAACTCAAGTGGTAGAGTGCCAGAAAAAGTCAAGAAAGAACCCAGGGTTCTGCATTCAAGCCCATTGAAGCACAAAAATTTTTTTTATGTCTAAATGTTCATTTAGACCAGGTACCAGTGGTTCATGCCTGTAATCCTAGACACTCAGAAGGCTGAGATCTGAGGAGAGTGGTTCAAAGTCACCCTGGGCAGAAAAGTCTGTGATACTCTTATTTCCAAGTAACCACAAAAAAGGCAAAAATGGAGTTTGGCTGAAGTGATGAAGTTTCAGCCTTGAGAAAAAACAAACAAACAAACAAACTCAGAGACAGTGCTTAGGCTTAGGCCCTAAGTTCAAGCCCCAAGACTGGTACATACACACAAAAAATGCTTTCACTCCTAAATATCATTGTTTTCAAGCTACCAAGAGCATTTCTCAGAGACCTTTAACCACCTGTTCAATTTCACTATAATATTTCACTAGTTCACTATGATATTGTTTCTCCTCTGTGGATTCTGAAATGAATATAAAGATTTTCTTGAATTTCATTATGTCATTGTTCAATGAGGTTACAGTTCCACCAGTCCGGTTATGAGTCCAATGCATCTTGGCTACTGTCACCCCTTTCATCTTTCTCCATTTTTCTCCTTCCCAACACTACACTAACATTACATAGTTCAATTTTCACAAAATGTACATTGGATATTGTAGCTGCATTTGCTTGCAAATATCAAGTCTTAAGACAAGTAAAGACGTACCCTGGTCTTGAAATATCTGCTTCATGACATGCTCCTTCTTATACACATATAGTAAATTCTTCTTGGTACATAAGCAAAACACTGTGAGTGTTGGTTCAAGCTTGGGTATAATGAAGTCACATTGACAGTGTATTCCAGGGCTTGCCAGAGCATTTTCACTCGTTGTGTATTGCTTCTCAGAGCCATTCTTCATGCTGTTGTTTGTTCTTTTACGGATGCAGAAACTGAGGCCCTTGTCAAGATAGCAAGATTTGCAACTCCCATGCAACATTTGAATAGAAGTCTTTGGGATGAGAATTTCATTGGATTTGCCTTATACTTTCACTTGTGAGCCTGGATACACTTTTCTTTAAATCAATAAAGGTGGAGATGGCAAGTGTCTCAACGCACCATGACACCTGACACCTGGTTTGTTCTTCTTTCAATATCACATAGAAACTTGTGAAAATTTTCACTTCACCAGTTCGTGAGCATAATTGACACATAAGTCAAATAGGAGGAATTTAAATATGCAAGATCACTCTAACAGAAAGAGACATAATCTAGCTTTGCTTTAGTGTAAAAATGAAGATTTTTCTAACAACTTCTTGTTCTCTGAGAACCTATAAAGCTAAAAATGACCAGAGCCTTTAATTTCTACCAGAAGTCACTATCAGTCTGAAATTCACCAATTTTGGTGCTAAAAGTAGGGTTCCAAAGATTGCAGCACTTAATCACCTTGACGTGGAATAACAATACAGTGACACATGGAGTCAACCAACCCTCAGAAGAACAGGATGGACCAGGCCAAATGATATTTCTCTGCCCCTCAAAAGACACCCTAATGAGAGGTGAGCAATCTCATAGACTTGAAGCCTTGGTTCCCCAGCTTGGCTTTACACACAAAGGAAACTGTAGGAAAAAAAGAAAGAATCCATGAGGTGGAGACACCATTGACCTCATCCAATGCCTTCCATACCCCCTTTATGCCTGGCTCTATTCCTTCCATGTTTCTGGGTAGCCCCTCAGCCACCCTTTTTCCTCTACTCAACAAATCCAAATAAGGCCTTTCTTCTAACTAAAACATTCTAAATTTGATTAAACTACCACTAGAAATAGTTATAAAATGAATTCCACATCTATTTTAACCTATCCCACTTTTTATTTTTCTTCTGCCTCTTCAAGAGCTTTTCCACAAATTTCCAGATTAGCTACAAATGTGTGTCTATTTTTTGAAGACTCCCCAAAAGCAATGCACTTGCCTCTCACTCACCTTGTCCTTCTCTTTCTTTATCAACATGCAGAAGATACGTTGTGTTAAACTTGACACTCATTTATTTCTGTATTCAGCAGACTGATCATACATCAAGGTGCCATGTACTGTGCTATCCTATTTCACAGGGAAGGTAGATGCAATGAGAAAGCACATTACTCACCCTTCACAGCCCTCAAACCTGTGGCACACTCACAACTAGGAACAGTTTACTTATTGAGCAACACAGAAAAAAGTGAAATCGGTGCCTCCATGGAACTGGAAGACAAGACATGAGAGAGGAGAATGAGTCCTCTGTGCTCCCACATGCAAGTGGCAAACATCACAGATTAGAGAGAGGGATGGAAGTGGGTCCTAAGAGCCTTCCTGGATGAACCGTCATCCTGCTATGATCTGAAGCCAACATCAGCGATGTCTAGCCTATCTGTGAACTTTGTAATGAGCTTCCTCAAAACTCATTGACTTAAGATAGTAATGATTATTGCTCATGTGTTCTAAGATTAGCCAGTGAGGAGGAAAGACAATGAGCTGAAGCCGACAAGGTACTAGCTGAGCAGCTCTGAATTGAACTCAGAAAACTGGCCAAATCTCCTTGCTATGACTGGGGTCTGTATCTCCCCAACCTGGGCTCTTTGTGGGTCCCAGGCTCAGAAGACAGTGGCCACTCAGGAGAAATTCTTTTCATAGTGATGAACGCTGGTGAAACCCTACATGGCTTCAAAAGGCCTTGGGCCAGACATTGTACTTCTGCCCAAAGTCAATCAACTGGTTCAGACCAAAGTCAAAAGGCAGAGGAATCCACTCCTCCCATGTCCGGGTCGTTGAAACCTTAGGGATGAAAAGTTGGACCGGTAAAGCAATCCATCGTAGGTGGGTTCAGAGGGGAAATCATGCAAAATTCCATTCAGAAGCTTGCAAGCACAAGTATCAAAGAGCCAAGACAAGCTTACATCAGGTTAGGCGGAGAATAGGGCTGAGTGAAACTGGCAGTGGCTGGGAGCCAAAACAAAGGGCTTAATCCTCAACTTAAACCAATGGGAATCAAGTCTATGGTCTCCCTTATTGGGAATAATTAGTACAGGTTTAGGCAAGTCATAGCAGAGGATCACAAGAGCCCAATAGCTATACCCTTATGAAAACATAAGATAATGCTAAGTGAAATGAACTCCATGTTATGGAAATGATTGTTATATCACTGTTGTAACTACTTTCAATGTCCCATCTGTATCTGTGGCTTCTATTATTGATGATGTTCTTGTATCACCTTCCTGTGGTTGTACCTACACTATCTCTGTAATCTTATCTGAGTATATTGGAAACCATGTATACTGGTATTAGAAGTAGGAAATTGAAAGGGAATACCAAAATTGAGAGACACAGGGTAAAAAAAGACAAGCAACTACAAAAGCAATACTTGCAAAACTGTTTGGTGTAAGTGAACTGAACACCTCATGGGGAGAAAGGGAAAGGGGGAGGAGGGAGGGGGGTATGAGGGACAAGGTAACAAACAGTACAAGAAATGTATCCAATGCCTAATGTATGAAACTGTAACCTCTCTGTACATCAGTTTGATAATAAAAATTTGAAAAAAAAAAAAAAAGAGTGAAAGCAAGAGGAAAAAACAATCACAAGATGTTTGTAGCTACAGGGGAAAAGTAGGATAGAGAAATCAAGGTACCTCAGAAGCATGATCCAAGGAAGAGGGATACAGTGTATCTATTGATCTGTTTCAGACCAACCTGGCTCCAAAAGCAAATGGAATGAATTATTAATTCCAAAACAGGGGACAAACCCATTAGCATAAGTCACCATATGTATAATCGATGAATGATTAGATTTGCTCCCAATTACCAATGCAGAAACAAATTAAATGGGGCCCTTTGAGAAGTTGCCTAAGACCCAAATGTATAGTGCTTTTTTTTTCCTGAAACATTTTTTTCCTATCCTCTCTGGAAAATATGTAAGTGGCCTGTCTAATCCCAGAAAATTTGTTATATTAAGTAATTCCCCACAGAAGACTGAGTCACTGCCTCCAAATAGCCCCACCCCAATGTGCTTAAGAGTGAACACGGGGAAGACTCTATACCCAAGCCAGCCCAAAGCCAGGGTAAACAACCCAGTCACACCGAGACTAGAAGTTAGACTTTATTTCTTATTGGAGCAGCTGGGTGGGAATTTTATTAGAAACTGTCATCACCTGCAGAGCTAACTGAAACCTAGGGAGATGTGCATTTACAAAAGAATGCCCTTAGCAAATTCACATTTTGAATGTGTTTTTTTTAAGTATTGAGGAAAATGAAGGTTAATGTTTTTTTTGTTGTTGTTTTGTTTTGTTTTTCAAATTTTTATTATCAAACTGATGTACAGAGAGGTTACAGTTTCATACATTAGGCATTGGATACATTTCTTGTACTGTTTGTTACCTTGTGCCTCATACCCCCCTCCCTCCTCCCCTTTTCCCTCCCCCCCCCCCAGGTGTTCAGTTCACTTACACCAAACAGTTTTGCAAGTACTGCTTTTGTAGTTGTTTGTCTTTTTTTACCCTGTCGTCTGTCAAATTTGGTATTCCCTTTCAATTTCGTACTTCCAATACTAGTATACACGATTTCCAATATACTCACATAAGATTACAGAGATAGTGTAGGTACAATCACAGGAAGGTGATACAAGAACATCATCAATAATAGAAGCTACAGATACACATGGGACATTGAAAGTAGTTACAACTGTGATATAACAATTGTCTCCATAACATGGAGTTCATTTCACTTAGCATCATCTTATGTGTTCATAAGGGTATAGATAGCTATTGGCCCTTGTGATGCTCTGCTATGACTTGCCTAAACCTGTACTAATTATTCCCAATAAGGGAGACCATAGAGTCCATGTTTCTTTGGGTCTGGCTCACTTCACTTAGTATAATTTTTTCCAAGTCCTTCCATTTCCTTACAAATGGGACTATGTCATTCTTTCTGATAGAGGCATAAAATTCCATTGTGTATATGTACCACATTTTCCTGATCCATTCGTCTACTGAGGGGCATCTGGGTTGGTTCCAGATTCTCGCTATGCCAAATTGTGCTGCTATGAAGATTGTTGTGCTGGTGGCATTACTGTGATTTTGTTTGTGGTCATTTGGCTAGATACCCAAAAGTGGGGCTGCTGGGTCATAGGGGAGTTCTATATTTAGCCTTCTGAGGAATCTCCATACTGCTTGCCAGAGTGGCTGAACCAGTTTACATTCCCACCAACAATGAAGTAGGGTTCCCTTTTGGCCACATCCCCTCCAACAATTGTTTTTGTTAGTTTTCTTGATATATGACATTCTTACTGGGGTGAGATGGAATCCCAATGTTGTTTTGATTTGCATTTCCTTTATGGCCAGTGATGTAGAGCATTTTTTCATATGTCTCTTGGCCATTCTCATTTCCTCATCAGAGAAGTCTCTTTGTAAGTCTTTAGGCCACTTGATTCGGGGGCTATTGGTTCTTTGAGGTTTTGTTTTGGAAGAAGGTAATTTTTTTAGTCCTGCATATATTTTAGAGATGAGGCCTTTGTCTGTTGAATGTCCGGTAAAGATCTTCTCCCAGTCTGTGGGCTTTCTGTTTATCTTGCGAGCTATGTCCTTTGCCGTGCAGAAGCTCTGCAGTTTGATGCAGTCCCATTTGTCCAACCTTTCTTTGATTTGTAGCCTTTCTGGGTCTTTGTTAAGGAAGTTCTGTCCTGTGCCAAGGAGCCCAAGTGTTTCTCCTACTCCTTCCTTTAGTGTTTTCAGGGTGTCTGTTTTGATTTCGAGGTCTTTAATCCATTTGGAATTGATTTTGGTGCAGGGTGATATATAAGGATCTAGTTTTAGTTTGTTGCATGTGTTGAGCCAGTTTTGCCAGCACCACTTGTTAAAGAGGCTATCTGTCTTTCATACTATTGTTTTAGCTCCTTTATCAAAGATTAAGTAGGCGTAGTTCTGTGGGTTCATTTCTGGGTCTTCAATTCTGTTCCATTGGTCTTCAGGCCTGTTCCGGTGCCAATACCAAGCTGTTTTTATTACTATAGCTTTATAATACAGCTTGAAGTTGGGTATTGTAATTCCTCCAGCACTGTTCTTTCTGCTTAGGAGTGTTTTTGCTATTCTAGGTCTTTTATTGTTCCATATGAATTTCTGGATTGCTTCCTCTATTTCTTTAAAAAAATGGTATTGGGATATTAATGGGTATTGCATTGAATTTGTAGATAGCCTTTGGCAATATTGCCATTTTGATTATATTAATCCTCCCAATCCAGGAGCTTGGGAGGTTTTTCCATTTCCTTAGTTCTGACTTAATTTCATTTTTCAAGCTTTTAAAGTGCTCATCAAAGAGGTCTTTCACTTCTTTGGTTAAGGTTATTCCTAGGTATTTTATGTTTTGGGGGGCTATTGCAAAAGGAGTGGCTTTCCTGATTTCAGCCTCAGTCTTCGGGTCGTTAGCATAGAGACAGGCCGTTGATTTTTGAAGGTTTATTTTATATCCTGAAACTTTGCCAAAGTTTTGGATCAGCTCTAGTAGCTTGGGGGTAGATTCTATGGGATTTTTTAGGTGTAGGATCATGTCATCTGCGAAGAGAGAAAATTTAACTTCATCTTTTCCTATTTGGATCCCCTTTATATTTTCTTCTTGCCTAATTGCTCTGGCTAGGAATTCTAGTACTATGTTGAAGAGCAGGGGAGAGAGTGGACATCCCTGCCTTGTTCCTGATTTTAAAGGGAATGGCTTTAGTTTTTCCCCATTTAGAGTTATGCTTGCTGTTGGTTTGTCATAAACTGCCTTGATTATATTCAGGAATGTTCCCTGGAATCCCAGTTTTTCCAGGGCTTTTAGCATAAATGGGTGCTGGATTTTATCGAACGCTTTTTCCGCATCCAGAGATAAAACCATGTGGTTCTTTACCTTGCTCCGGTTGATGTGGTGGATTACATTAATTGACTTGAGTATATTCAACCAACTTTGCATCCCTGGGATGAATCCAGTTTGATCATGGTGTATGATTTTTTTGATGACCTGTTGAAGTCGATTGGCCAGAATTTTGTTGAGAATTTTCGCGTCTATGTTCATCAGGGAGATCGGTCTGTAGTCCTCTTTCCATGATGAGTCTCTGCCTGGTTTTGGGATGAGGGTTATACTGGCTTCATAGAATGAGTCTGGTAGTGAACGTTCTCTTTCAATTTCATTGAAGAGTTTGAGAAATATTGGTGTGAGTTCTGTTTTGAAGGCCTTGTAGAATTCTGCAGTGAATCTGTCTGGACCTGGGTTTTTCTTGGATGGGAGATCATTTATTGCCGTTTCTATTTCAATACTGGATATGGATCTGTTTAGAAGGTTTAAATCTTCATGGTTGAGTTTGGGGATATCAATTTTTTCTAGGAAATCATCCATTTCTTCCAGGTTCTCGAATTTGTTGGCATAAAGGTTTGCAAAATAGTCCCTTATTATTTTCTGAATTTCAGTTATTTCTGTGATGATGTTACCTGTTTCATCTCTTATCTTGTTTATTTGAGTGTGCTGCCTTCGTTTTTTGGTCAGGTTTGGTCTATCTTGTTGATTTTTTCAAAGAACCAACTCTTTGTTTTGTTGATTCTTTCGATGGTTTTTTTCATGTCTAATTGATTTAATTCTGATTTGATTTTAATTATTTGCTTCCGTCTATTGACTTGGGGTTTGGCTTGCTGTTCTCTCTCCAGAAAATTAAGGTGCTTCCTTAAATTACTGAGTTGCTGTTTCTCCAGTTTATTGATGTATGTACTCAGAGATATAAATTTTCCTCTGAATACTGCCTTTGCTGTGTCCCAAAGGAGCTGGTACTTTGTGTCCTCAACTTGGTTGAAGTCCATAAACATTTGAATTTCCGTTTTAATTTCTTCAATGACCCACTGATGGTTCAGCAGTGTGTTCTTTAGTCTCCATGAATTGTGGGATTTTCTGTGGTGGCTGATTGAGTTGAGCTCTAATTTTATTCCATTGTGGTCTGAGAGAATGCAGGGAATGGTTTTGATACTTCTGAATTTGTACAGATTTTCTTTGTGCCCTAAGATGTGATCTATTTTGGAGAATGTTCCATGCGCTGCGGAGAAGAATGTGTATTCTGTTGTTGCTGGGTGGAATATTCTGTAGATGTCGGTTAAGTCTAGTTGGTCTGTGCAATTATTAAGATCTGTGGTTTCTTTGTTCAGTTTTTGGCGTGTTGATCTGTCCAGAGGTGATAGTGGAATGTTAAAGTCCCCAACTATCAATGTGTTTGGGTCTATGAGTGTTTTTAGAGTCAGTAGTGTTTGTTTGATGAAGTTGGGTGCTCCTGCATTTGGTGTGTAGATATTTAGAATGGTTATATCTTCCTGTAGGAGAGATCCCTTTACTAGTATGTAGTAGCCTTCTTTGTCTCTTCTTACCTTTTTTAATTTGAAGTCAATTTTGTCTGATACTAGGATTGCAACTCCAGCCTGCTTATGGGGGCCATTTTCTTGATAGATTTGTTTCCAGCCTTTCACTTTTAGAAGATGTTTACTTTTGCTGGATAGATGTATCTCTTGGAGGCAGCAGAAAGATGGATCTTGATTTTTGATCCAACTTATGAGCCTATGTCGTTTGATTGGAGAATTAAGTCCATTAATGTTGAGAGTTAGGATTGAGAGATGATCATTTGTTCCTTTCATTATCACTATATTGTTTAAAGCTGTGTCTTCCCATTTCTTGATCTGATGTTTACTATTTAGGGTCCATTTCTCTGTCTGTATTGGGATCTTTATTATTTTCCCTGTATAGTACATCTTTGAGGATTTTCTGTAAAGCTGGTTTGGTGGAGATATATTGTTTCAGTTTTTCCTTACTGTGGAAGACTTTTATTTGACCTTCGGCTATGAATGAGAGTTTGGCTGGGTACAGAATTCTTGGTTGGTAGTTATTTTTATTTAGTGTTTGGTATACTTCATTCCAGGCTCTCCGTGCTTTCATGGTCTCTGCTGAGAAGTCTGGGGTAATTCTGATTGCTTTTCCTTTGTATGTGATTGTTTTCTTCTCCCTAACAGCTTTAAGGATTCTTTCTTTGTACTCTACTGATCCTGTTTTGATCACAATGTGTCGGTGGGATGTCCTATTCTGGTCTGGTTGGTTTGGGGTTCTAAATGCTTCTTGTATCTGTATAGGCCTTTCCTTCTGGATATTTGGGAAGTTCTCAACTAATATTCTGTTAAATAGATTGCCTATCCCATTAACTTCTTTCTCCAAGTTTTCCTCAATACCTATTATCCTTAAATTGGGCTTCCTGATCGTGTCTTGATTCTCCTGTAGCGATCTGTTTTGTTGATTGGATTGGATTTGTATTGATTTTTGATCTTTCTCCATAGAATCTAAGGAATCTTCAGCTCCTGAGATTCGATCCTCTGCTTCAGTTAGTTGGGACTGTAGGCTAGCTACTTGATTTCGAATCTCTTTTCCTTCTGACTGGTCTTTCCTGATGATTTCCATGTCATTTCTTAGGTCTTGTATGGACTTCTTTACTTCATTAACTTCATTACTTTGGTTTTGATTGTTGTCTCTCAAATCTTTAAGCTGGTTAGCTATCTTTTCATTTGACTCTTTTTTTTTTTTTTTTTTTTTTTTTGGCCAGTCCTGGGCTTGGACTCAGGGCCTGAGCACTGTCCCTGGCTTCTTCCCGCTCAAGGCTAGCACTCTGCCACTTGAGCCACAGCGCCGCTTCTGGCCGTTTTCTGTATATGTGGTGCTGGGGAATCGAACCTAGGGCCTCGTGTATCCGAGGCAGGCACTCTTGCCACTAGGCTATATCCCCAGCCCTCATTTGACTCTTGAAGTTCATTTATCTTTATCTTTGTGGATGCCATGAAATTCTCCATTAATTTTTGCTTTGCCTCCTCACACTCTAGAATAATTGACTGAAGAGATTGAAACCTTTCATTTATCATGTTTATCTGTAGACTTTGTAGAGCATTTTGGGGGTTCTCTTCTATGTCTTTGATTGACTGCTCTGCTTCCTGCTTGTTTTGAGTGGGGGCTAAGACTTCATTGTTTGCCATCTTTCTTGTGTTCCTTCTGCCCATTTGAATTGGGAATGCCAGTCTACCAGCATCTGTGAGCACTGTTTAAGACCCAAAGCAGCCCTTACCAAGCACTGTTGTGTAAATCTTACAAGTTCACAATTATATACAGATACCTTGTATACCTGTCTATAAAATTAGATTTGGTGTTCCTAAATGATACAATTTCAATATAACAACCGATCCTGGGCCCTGTATTCAGTAGTTACTTATTTACTGTTACAACCCTATACACAATTCTTGTTTTTATATTAAGTTCTTTTAGGACTGGCTTTCTCTATGAACCCCTTTGGTTCACTCGGATTAAGCTGGGATACCCTCTATCCAATAACCAGGAGTCAATGGAACCTGGAGGTCCAGGCAGTAAGTCAGGAGTGTAAGTTGGAGGTAGTAAAGAGAATAGAGTAAAATGTATTGGGGGGGGTGGTGATTTTGGTTTAGTTTCAGTGACGTGGAAATGTGGAGAAGAGTAGAATCAGTAGAAAGAACAAGGTTAAAATGATAGACAATGGAGAGTTAGCAGAAAAGAGTGGAGGTGTTATTCATAGGAAAGTAATTTTTAAAGAAAGAGAATGCAAAGAGAGAAATAAAGTAAAAATACTGGAAGACAGATGCACAAAACAGAGAAAAATTATTTAAAAAAGAAAAATAAATAAAAGGAAAAGAAAACAGAAAAGGAACAACCCAAACAAACAAACAACAAAAAAAACTTGATAAAACAAACCGGTAAAAATGGAAAACAAACAAACAAACAAACAAAAAAACCAACGATGTTTCAGAAGTGAAAAAATTAAAAAGATATTTTTTTTAAAAAGTTTAAAAAATGTTTGAAAAGAAAAAGAAAAAAAATGGAGTCCTCCTTGTTTGGGTGGTCTTTCCCCAGTCTCTGGTTTCCTTGCAATGGTCTGCAGTCTATTTTCCTGATTGGCTGGTTTGACTTGATTTCAGTTTGCAAGGGGTAGGTCTGTTCTGACCCTTCTCCCCTGTTGGTGCAATCCTGGGTCTCTGTGGTTCACACAGCTTGCAGGTAGGCCTTGGCGTCCTCTGTAGATGGGGACGTGAGCAGTCTCGGGAACTGTGGCTCCTCTGTCTGCTGTGGGGCCGTTGCCTTTGATGCCTGGCTTTGAATAGGCTGTGGACTCAGCAGGGCGGGGCACCTCTGGCCTGTTTTACCCGGCTGAGAGTTGCTTGCCTGGGCGGGGCGGCCTCCTTGGCGGAGGTGGCTATGGAATGCAGCTCCATTTTGGGCTGGGAATTGGGCTTCCTCTGTGACGGGACCATTTAACTGTCTCAGGAATTATTTGTTCCCCCATCTGGTGTTTCCGTGCCGCTGGGAGCTGCTCGCCGCTTTCGCTTTAAATTTACAAATTCCGGCGGGCAGGACAGGGCACCTCTGGCTAAGCCGAGGCCCAGGACATGCCTCCCGCCAGGGCAGGGGGCGTTCTCCTGGATGGAACTGGCTCTCACTGGTCGGTCCCTCTTGCCCTTTTCAAAGATGGCTCCTTTGACCTCACTTTCCCCAGGCCCGCTTTAGTTCCAATCTGGTCTGACCCTATGCCAGTGGCAAAGATGGCACTTTGCTCTGGCGGTGGGGGAAGGGCTGCCTTCCAGAAGCTGCTCTGTGGGCGCGAGTGAGAATATCTTTCGTGGGGTACTCACGCTTTCTCTGTGATTTCAGGTCATCCGTGCTCAGCTGCCGTCTGGAGTATTTCTCGCTGGTCTCCGCTGTGTGCTTTAGCTGCGCGGAGTGCGGGTTGCTGTGCTGTGCACTGTACCGGCGCCGGCACTGGCGTGGCAAAGGTTAATGTTTTAAGGTGAGAATTTACTTCTGAGTGTGAATATGTTTGTAAGTTAAGACTGAAGGAGAAAAGGTGACATATTTGTGACCTTGGCAATGGGCTTGACCCTGAGTTAGCTGTGTGACCTTGGATGTCAGTAACTTCTCTGAGCCTAGCTTTTTCTCTGGGTGGATCATGAAGTTTCCTAAGCAATTATATTCTGCAGCATATGTCTTTAACAAGACAGTCCTTTTGGAAATTGACTCATTCAATTTTTTTACTAACCGAGGCTTAGAAGGATAAATGAGAAATTAGGAGGGGAAAAAACTTATAAAATTTAGCCTGAGATTCTGATCATCTTCCTTTCATTTCTTTCCTTAATGTACAAACACACATGACATGCACATACCATATGTACATATACTACACACCTGTGCAGATATGCACCACAAATAAACTAAACAGGCATGCAACATACCACACCTATCACGCATATGTATCACCTATGTGCACACATTCTTCTACACATTTCATACATACTACATGTACACCCACTACACATATACTGTATATGCATACATATCACACCTGTCATACATATACACCTATACACATACATACCAAACATAGTACATCTATATACACACCTACCACACACATGGCGTGCATACCACATACTACATATTCATACACACCAAATAGACACTGTATATGCATACATAAACAGAAAACATGTGTCACATGCCCTTTACACATATATGCACTATGTATTCTACAACTACATACACATGTACCACATATATTATACATGCTATATTCATATGTATATACCACATACACACTACATATTCATGCACATGCATTTATAGTATCACACACATTGCAGGCACACCACACACATACTATTTCTATATCCACATATGCCAAACATATATACATCACACATCACACATACTACACACATCCACCATTGGTGCACCGTATACAGATGTGTATACTGTACATACACAATTGTGCAACTCTCATTACTTTCCTAACATTATTTTAGCTCTGACATTTTTTTCAACACTCTTTCAATCAAGTCCAGAGAACTTCTTTCCAACTAGATTTCATCCTAATTATTTCCCATTCAAATCATGCAATCCCAACTTTCTGAAAACAGAAAGATTAAATCAACCTCTCAAACTATCTCATAAATGGACCCAACAAACATATCCTTAAGTGAGTCAAAGCTTGTCTCCCTTCTATGACCCTGGCACCACCTTCTTAGAAAGGTGAGGGGGCCAGCGAGTGTGGGGATAGGATGTGCAGAGGATTTAAGGAAAGAGGTTCAATGAGGCTCTTCTCATCTCCCCAAATCTTACCAAAAGTTAATGGCTTCTGGGTCAGTTAGTTCCTCTCTTTTAAGCCAAGGTTGTCTAGTTTCAAGGTCATCTGTTGACCTTCCCCCTAGGTAGGTCCTGAATCTAGTAGCCCTCATGAAGCACCACAACCTCGCCAGCATTGCTTCAGCCTACTAACAAAATGGCTGGGAATTTGCAGTTGGTTCATTTCTTTTTTTTTCTGAATAATTATTTATTTATTGTCAAAGTGATGTACAGAAGGGTTACAGTTTCATCTGTAAGGCAGTGGGTACATTTCTTAAAGTGGAAGAATTTTCCTTGCCTTTACAACACACACAACATTAGGCAGCTAGTGTTAGCGCCCTTTCTCCACAGTGATACACATATAAACTTGGCAGAGCTGGACTCCACATGAGTGAAGACGACGGAACTCTCTCACATTAGCATGCAGTAATCAAACCTCCAGGTGGCTGACTCTTTGGCTTCCCCAGGGTTTCCCAGAGGCTGCAGTTAATGGCTCAGCCCTGAAGAAAGTCTTTGGTGAGTTGCAAACAAGTATCTATGGCACCTGCATCTCATGCTAGTACTAGATGGGGATTGTTCAGCCATAGGCGGTCCTCCCTAAGCCTGAAATGGACCCTGGTGTGTGAATCACACACATCCTTGTGCTTTCTGTGTCTTCTTCTGTTCTAATGCACAGTGGCTAAGGATGTGATAAGTGAGACTTAAAGGATTTGGGGGGCATGTCTGAATTGATATTTTATACAATGATATCCAATAAATCCATTAAAGGTATACAGACTTAAAATTAAAACACTACTTTCATTGCAAAAACTAATATTCTTTTACCACTTGAGCCAAATGTGTGAGATTGTAATACAAGTATAACAGTTCTGGAGATGTGTAATGCAACTATCCAGCACCAAGTGAACATAGAGCCGGGCGCCAGTGGTTCACACCTGTCACCTTAGCTACGCAGGCCATTTAAAAAAAAGTCAAATAAAAATAACATTGAGGAAAAATCCTTAAGAATCATCATTAATAAGTTATCCAGTGAGGAACTTCCGAGGGTCTCTCTCTTATTATAGGAATCATGAATGGCCTCATGAAGCTTCTCCCCAGACCCTTTCTGCACATTGTTATCTAGGGAGCTTACTCCAAGTTGAAGAATGCCACTGTGAAGACCCCAAAAATGCTGGATTCAAGTATTCACCATTCTCAGCTTCCCCAAGCCAGGGTGGTAGATTAAGACCATGGGTGTATATTTCATTGAAGATTCGAGTCATATTGGTTTTGCTGTTTTATTAAGACTCCTGGAGAATAATATTTTTCCCTGACAAACAATGTCAAGTTATAATATAAACAAGAGTCTGCAGGCTAGGTTTGGGGTGGTAAGGAAGCCTGGAAGAAACTTTAAAGGCAAGGAAGAAATCCTTGGAATTCCTGACTTCAGAGCACTTCCTAACATGAAATGATCACTTCAAGGAATTTCTCCCCTCTGATAAGATTTCACAACCAAAGCCTCTTGTCTTATACTAAACCAGTTGGCTATGAAGGGAAAATATGTTATTTGTACTCAGTGCATTTTTAAAAAAATAATAACCCTCAACCTTGAGAAATAGATTAGAAGGACAATTGCCTGGATGTCATACTTCAGTCGACCCTGCAACAGGAGCTAGGCTGTAACATCTTTTCAAGTGTCCTCCTGGGATCCATATGTGCAGGCTGCTAAAACTGTTAACGGACCCAATTAGGTTTTAATTTATCTTAGTTTCCTCAGGCCTGCCATTAAAAGTCACAGCACAGAGCCATCAAACCTTGCATTACCAGCTTCACAGTTCACAGTTTGGTCAGGTGTTTCACCCAGTGAGTTGAACTATACACAAGCTGCAGAAGCCAGGACCTTCACTGATGCTAAGCAATGTTTAAATGGGTCAGGAGCTGCTTACCCTGGACATCTGTTGGATGCATAACCTAAGGGCATTTAAAAATCTCTTAACAAAACAAATGAAGATTTCCACATTCCCAGAGACAGAACCCATTTAGTCAGCATATACAGATCTTTCAAGAAATATAATATTTTGTCATGTCTTGCATGTCAGTAAAGTATCAAGCTAGAAGATTTATAGAGGCTAATTTATGTTTGAGTCTATTAGGGAAAATTCTGGGTAGATGGGCAATGGGTGGCATTTTCCCTCCTAATGCCTTGTATTCTTTTACTCTATTGCATCAGCAGGCCTTGTGAGGTTGCTGATTGCTTAGCAAGGCACAAGGCTGATCCATTTATTACAAGAGGGAATCAACACCTTGACTGAGGTCACTTGCTTCTCTCCGGGTGCTTGTCCTGCAGGTGATGAAATCATGTATTTATCTACAACTTATTAGATTCATTTGATTGACTGGGGATCACTTTTTGCTTAATCAACTGTGGGGGTTGCAGGGTAGGAAGTTTCCTGGTCCAATGCTGTGGTGTTTCAAACAAGCAATTAAAATAATTATCTTAATAAGAAGCTGTTGGATTGTTTTCTAACACATGTTGGAGAAGTGCTGAAGGCAGTGCTTAGAACTAAAAATACCCAAACACATGGAAAAGTCATTGTGCTCTGTGACTTCTTTATGAATTAGGAATGGTACAGTAAATGTGTGGGATCACTCAGGCCACCAGTGGGTCTTTTCCTGCCATCAGTGAACTCATGACCTCATTTCCTTGGAGGGAAGTTAAAGTGAAGTCAGAGGGCACAGGGGCAATTTGTGAGTATCCTTTTGCACTTGTGTGGTCTGAACAATCAACAGATTTCTCCAAAAGATAGACAGTGAGAGGAGGGTTGAAGAAGAAGCAGCTGGCTAATTCAACATACACTCAAAACATAAAACACAAAAAGACAAGGACCAGGGATGCCCTCTGCTTTGTAGGAGGAAATCTTTCTCTGAGATGCAACTGTGTCCCTGATGTGTATAATGTCTTCCTGCAGAGCCCCTCGACATCCTCATAATACATGTGCCACTAAGATAATGAATGGGCCCTTCTACTGCTGGCTAGAGATCTGGAGGAGTCCTTATTAACTACTGTGTAGAAAGGAAGGGCTGAGAGGCACCTAGAGTTATTATTACTAACCATATACAGTTAGCTCTGACCACACAGAGAGGCCCGGACTTATGGGTTGGAAAGATTGGTCCTGATTTCCTTACCCCAAAGTAAAAGTGGCCAGTTAGAGGCCGTGAACTACAGGTAAAGGGGAAAGATGAAATGGAAGGTGGAAAATCATGATGAAGAGTGTTTACTCTGTGTAGGTTCAGTTTGCAGAGTCTGACTGGATTCTGCATAGCTGGCACCCTTATCCAAAATACCTTGATGTAAACATTATGATCAATGAGACATTACTCTCCCAATAGAGAAAATTAAGACAGATATATTGACCCATGAATATCTAAAGAGATGATTTTCAAGATATGGAACTAAAATGTAGAATGTAAAAATAGCAGAGGAGTGGTTAGTAGAATCACCTCTGAGCTCAGACTCTTTAGAGTCTCTAATTTCAGAATTATTGAACCCTTAAGAATTGAACAGGATCATTGTTTTGTAGCCTTTTTCAAATAGCAAGTTGCAAACCAGTAATAAGTTCCAGAGTCAAATTATAAGTCACAACCAACAGTTTTTGCATAATGTGGAAGAAACAAGTGATCCAACTCATCAAACAACAATGCCTATCATAAGAGTGAATATTATTTATTGTACTTTTGCTTAAGTTAGGCATCTGTGTCCTAGATTTCAAGGGAAAAAAAAGTGTTTCTCCATGAGGGTCATAGACAAAAATGAAAGAAAGGAAAGAGGAAAGGAAAGGAAAGGAAAGGAAAGGAAAGGAAAGGAAAGGAAAGGAAAGGAAAGGAAAAGAAAGGAAAGGAAGGAGAGGAGAGGAGAGAAGGGAGGAGAGGGGAGGGGAGGGGAGAGGGTTGGAAAACCACTGATTTGGTCTAAATTTTTCCAAACACTTGAGGAGAATGTAGAAAGCATTCATAATCTCTTTAAGATATTTATGAAATGTATCTTCTCCAGGCCTGACTCAAACATCTGAGGTGACACCCTGGAGCTTTCCTGGTAGAGTCATTCCCTATCCCAATAAATAGGCCAAGTATAGTCCAGCTTACCAAGGAATCTGGAAGCCAGTGAGACTGTGTGAGTTGCCCAGAGCTATTCAGCAAGGCAATGGGAGAGAACTGTGGCCCTGGCCTGCCTTACATCTCATGGGACAGGAAAATACTGACAACAGTCATTTATGTCTACACCTCAACAGCCTTAGCACCAATAAGAAACACGGGCAGGCAAGAGACTATTTTATTGTAAAAATATTTTCTTTACTTTATTTGGATTTGTCAAGTATCATTCTTGTAAAATAGTGAACATAACTGTTAAGGTACTGTCGGGAGCCTAGCTAGCAGCTAAGCTCATCCTGACCTTGCACGCCAGATTGGGAGGATCAAGGTTAGAAGCAAGACCAGGCCAAACCAAAAAAAGCTGGAGAAACCTCATGTCAACAAATAAGTCAAATACCATGGTGTACTTTTGTGACCTTCAACTATACAGTAGGCACAGGCAGATGGATTGCAGTCTGAGGCTAGTGGAGGTGGCCATTGGCAAAAATCTACCTGAAAGATAAGTAAAACAAAAAGAGTTGGAGGTGTGGCTCAAGTGATTGTGTACAATACTCTGAGTTCAAACCCTGATACCATCAGTAAAAGTAAGGAGGAGGAAGTCCTTCCATTTCCTTTCGAATGGGGAGTGTCATTCCTTCTGATGGAGGCATAAAATTTCATTGTGTATATGTACCACATTTTCCTGATGCACTCATCTACTGAGGGGCATCTAGGTTGGTTCCATGTTTTAGCGATGACAAATTGTGCTGCGATGAACATAGTTGTGCTGGTGGCTTTAGTGTGGTCTTGCTTGTAGTCTTTTGGGTAGATGCCCCAAAAGTGGGGCTGCTGGGTCATAGGGGAGCTCTATGTTTAGCCTTCTTAGGAACCTCCACACTGCTTTCCAGAGGGGTTGAGCAAGTTTGCATTCCCACCAACAATGTAGTAGAGTTCCCTTTTGGCCACATCCTCTCCAGCATCTGTTATTATTAGATTTCCTGATAGTAGACATTCTTCCTGGGGTGAGGTGGAATCTCAATGTTGTTTTGATTCACATTTCTTAAAAATCATACTAAGTGAAGTGACCCAGACCCAAAGAAACAAAAACCCTATGGTGTTCTTCATAGGGAATAGCTAGTACATGAATAAGCTAATCATGGTAGAAGACCAAAATACCCCAATGGCTACACCCATATGATCACATAAGAAGATGCCAAGTGAAATGAACTCCACATTATGGAAACAAGAGGTATACCACTGGTGTAATTATTCTCAACATGCTATGTGAACTCGTACTACTTTTTTTCTCTTTTTCCTTGTCTGTTTGTTTGACTGGGTAGTTTGTTTAGTTTTGTTTCTCATGTACTCCCTTCCTGTGGCTGTACCCTCGCTACCACTGTATCACATCTGAGTACCCTGGATACTGTATATATGGGTAATAGAACTGGGGAAGGGAGAGGGAATAACAAAATCAAGAGACAAAGAACAAAATGACAAATCATTCAAAAAGTAACACAAGGGGCTGGGGATATAGCCTAGTGGCAAGAGTGCCTGCCTCGGATACACGAGGCCCTAGGTTCAATTCCCCAGCACCACATATACAGAAAACGGCCAGAAGGGGCGCTGTGGCTCAAGTGGCAGAGTGCTAGCCTTGAGCGGGAAGAAGCCAGGGACAGTGCTCAGGCCCTGAGTCCAAGGCCCAGGACTGGCCAAAAAAAAAAAAAAAGTAACACAAAACCATTTGGTATAAACCAACTGCACAACTCTTGGAGGGAGAGGGGAGGGGGAGAGGGGGGAATGAGGGAGGAGGTAACAAGTAGAACAAGAAATTTACTCACTGCCTTTCATATGAACCTGTGACCCCTCTGTATCATACTTTGAGAATAAAGAAAAGAAAAAAATAAAGGAGGAGGAAGGAAAAAAGGAAGGAAGGAAAAGGGAGAAAGGAGGGAGGGCGGAAGGGAGAGAGGGAGGGAGGGGAAGAGAGAACTAATACTAGAGGCTCAAATTCACTTAAGAGGACCAAGCAGCTCCTGGAGTGGTTATGACATTCAGAACCTACACAGAGGAGAGACACACTCTCAGGATAAAATGATGGAGCAAGTACTTATCATTACTGTGGTTCATTTTCTCATCTGTAAGACAACTGTCTGGGCCTCATGAGGTGTTTTAGGAAATTCACTGAGGTTATGCTATAAAGCAAATAGAATAATAGTGGTAATTACATACATTATACATTGAAATAAAAGGTTCTAATGTTCAGTATTAAAGTTGCTTACCAAGTATCTTCATTCTCTCTACTATGAAGAGGGTTTCTTATGAAGTGGTTTCCTCACATGGAAAAAGTTAGATGTGGCCATTGACTTACTTTGATCAACAAAGGAGAATGGAAGTGATAGGTTTCAACTCCCAGGTGGAGAATGATTCATAGCCAGCTCTATTACAACCACCATTCACATAATAGCTGCTCGAACAACCTGGGTCAAGATCCCCAGCAGACTCACAATGGCCACATAACACGAGAAAAGACCTATGACAAACCATGAGGTATTTCTGACTACAGCATTGTTTAGCTCACTCTATAGAGTATACAACTCTTATTGCCTTTGCTTAAATAGACTGGCAATATTAACAAATTCTTCCCATTCTCTCTGAGGCAGAGATTGATTCTCAGGTGCAGAATAATGACAGCCAACTACTCTCTCAAGCTGAAGTCATCTATACTCACCTGATAAGTGTCAGTCATGTTTGGTCTCAAATAGTCTATCCAGTAATAGTTATTAAGTTTGACACAATATCTTCCACACTGTGATTCAAATTAGGTGGGAAAAGGAAAAGTGCATTATAGTTACAAACACTCAACATTATCAGGAGACTCAATAAAGATGAACTGTTAAAATGTCCTGAACTAAGCATGCTCAAGATAATTAGAGTTGGGACATATGAGCCAAAACTGGTATGTATTGTACAAACAATGAAATAACCCTCTGCACAGAACTCTGTGTACATCTTTTACTCCTTCCTCTGCTCTAGAAAAACGGTTAACTAGAAATTGCAGAAGTTATATTATTAGTATGATTTTTCAAAGCCAAGTGGACCTCTAAACCATTATCACACATTCACAATAAGCATTTGGCTGTGCATCAAAAGACTGAGAAATGAATGCTTGGGTGTATGCTTTAAGTTAAATCAAAATGTTAAAGGAATGTATAGACTGTTTTCATGACTCCCCCACAAATAATCAAATATTTGGATTAATCAACTAAATATTAGTCCTAAGTATGTGGAATAAGAGGCGATCTTTCACTTTGGTACAGCATATTTCTTATTTTGGATGTTTTTGCATAATATTATACTTTTGAAATAAAGGAATTTGTTGATATAGGATAGAAAGAAAGTTCTGGTAAACATGATGGCTCCATGAAAACTTCATCTTGAGTTAACCCATTTCACCCATCTCAGCTCTTACTTTTTGGAAGTAATTTTACGAGGAGTTCAATAAATTTAATTTTGTAATAGAGAGCTGGGGATGAGAGTTTTATGCATGTCATCTAAACTATTCAAATGGTAAATACAGTGGCTCAAGACCAGCACTGACAAAAGTAAGCATAGCCCAGTTTGAAAATAAACTAAAAAGCTGGGCTCCAGTGGCTCATGCTTGTAATCCTAGCAACTCAGGAAGCTGAGATTTGAGGATCTCCATTCAAAGCCAGCCTGGGAAGGAAAGTCCATGAGACTCTTACCTCCATTTAACCTCTAGAAATGGCTCTGTGGCTCAAGTGGTAGAGCACTAGCCTTGAGCTGAAGAGCTCAGGGTCAATAGTGCTCGGGCCTAGAGTTCAAGCCTCATGACAGACAAAAAGAAAGAAAAAAGGGAGAGAGGGAGAAAAGGAAGGAAGGGAGGGAGGGAGGGAGGGAGGGAGGGAGGGAGGGAGGGAGGGAGGGAGGGAGGGAGGGAGAGAGGAAGGAAGGAAGGAAGGAAGGAAGGAAGGAAGGAAGGAAGGAAGGAAGGAAGGAAGGAAGGAAGGAAGGAAGGAAACTGAAAACACAAAAGCACTATGAATGTGATTCAAGTCAATTTTCCTAGCAAGCTCAAGGTCTTGAGTTCAATCCTCAGCACTGCAAACAAAAAGAGAGGTTGGAGGAGATACATATATTTCTCATCATGGTTCCAAAGCCCCTCTTCTTGCCCAGAGTTACAGCAGTCATCGGGGATCACACAGAATACCAGCAACTACTTTCAGCTGTTTTCCAGTGATGAAAAGTTTCAGACATATGGTCACAGAGATTAATATCTGTGCAGACCACTTTTGAAACAGCCCAGAAGGAGTTTGAGAACATGTGGCATTAGACAAATATAAATTCTGAACCTGGATGTTTCTTCCCCGTGTGTGCCTCTCCCTTCTACACCTGGCTCTCCAAATGACTCCCCGGAAAGCCCCTGGGATTGAGGACAAAGATGTAACTATTAGTACATTTAGATTCTCAGCCACTGGACAGAATCTTCAGGAGGGTTGGTTAAACTTAATGAATCACAGAAGCTGAGGGTTCCAGGGCAGAGCTGATCTTTAAAAGGTCTTTGAGTAAAGGTCCTGCCTGAGAAGTTTGGAAGCCTGTGTTCTTGAGTTTGTCTCAAGGAATGAGAATAATTATCTGGTGTCTCCTTTGGCGGTTTTGCTGTTTCTCAAACAGTAAATTGTCCCACTATATTGTGACATTAACCTGAAGATGATCTTTGAGATAAAGGAAGAAAGGAAGAAAAACTCAATGGCATAGAATATTGAAGGTTTTCATGGCTCTTTCTCTACAAATGACTTGCAAAAGTTTCACAGATTTATTCTTCCAAAAACACTGTTTTAAAATGGTTTCAATTGTGGTTAGAAAATATGTGCTTTGTGTTTTGTAGAAGCACAAGCCAGAAACAACTGATAAGTCAGAGGTGGCAGTGCCAGTTCAGATCTTGAAAATTTGATATTTATTACCTAGAGTGAAAAATTCTTTCTGTCCAAGGAAAGGACACATGGTTTTCAGGCAGCCCATAAAGATAAATAGAAACACACACACACACACACACACACACACACACACACACACACACACAATCAGCTTGAATTGAGATTGAAAGGGAAATTATTTTATAATAAAAATATCTAGTTGTTTAGATTTTTTAAAACTGTAACGTCTGATGTTGCTTTTGAAACATTACAGTTGTACTAAAGAAAATAGAAAATTTAATAAAGCAAACTCCAAACGCCCTTAATATAAATATTAGATGGAATTGTGTTGCCAAAGAAAAGAGCATTAAAGAAAATATTCCTCTACTACACATGTGCGCGAGAACACACACACACACACACACACACACACACACACGTGCCATTTTCCAACCTTTGTCAGGATCACTTTACCCATTCTCTGCTATACAAAGTTACAGTGGGTTAAAGAAGAGAAGAGTAGCTCAAGATTCACTGTACTTATAACTGCTTTGTTGAATGGCAACTCTTTTGAACAACAACTTAATAAAAATATAATTAAAATCTGAAAAGGAGAAGAAGAGTGCATTTGAATCCTTATAGTATTCATAGCAGAGAGTTGAGAATTTTCTCCAGCTGGGCTATTCCTTTTTTAAAAAATGAGGTAGAATGAAATTCTTTTTTTTAACCCTTTTTATTGTTATTTTAAAGGTGATATATATAGGAGTTACAGTTATATAAGTGCGGTAATGAGTACATCTCTTTTTGGACAGTTTCACCCTTTCAGTTTTTCACTCCTGACCCCACCTCCAAGTTGTGTAGGTCATTTTCAACAGTGTCTAGTGACTATCACTGTTGCATTTGTTCACCCTTTGTCCCACCTTTTCTATGCCCTCCTTACCCTCCTCAAAATAGATTACAAACAAGATAAAAGGTACAGAATACAAAAACAAACAACAAACAAAACAAAAACCTTTTGTTTCCATTTCTTGGGGTTCATTTTGATAAATATTATTTTATATGGTCATATGCACATAATTATTGAGCCTTTGTGATCCTCTCCTAAGAATATCCTCATTTGGTGTCACTGTGTGAATGTCTAGAGACCTCTGTAATTTGTCATATCCTGGTGTATTCTTTGTCTTTTACCATTCAGTGTGTCTACTTGTAGGTTTCTAGGCACATTCTACTTACCACAAATGAGGCAAACAATGAAGCCTATGTTTCTTTGGGTCTGGCTTACTTTGCTTAATATAGTTGTTCCTAGTCTTTCCATTTCTTATGAGTGGTACAATATCATTCTTTCTGATAGAGGATTACAACTCCATTGCATATATATACCAAATTGTCTTAATCCACTTGTCCACTGAGCAGCAGTTCCCTATGACCCAGAAATTCCACTCCTGGGCATTTATCCAATAGACCACAAACAAGGCCACACTAAAGCTACCAGCACAACCATATTCATTGTACCATTGTTTATCATAGCCAAGATATGAAATTCATTTATATTTCTTGTAATTCTTCCCTCAAATGGTGAACTTTATCAGGACATATTTTTCTATCCACCTTACAATGTTACAAACACTTACATAGGAGGACTCAAAAAGTGAAGTGAAGTTACACAAGAGTGTTGGATTTCCTTAGAAAAAGGAAACTATTCATTGGCTAAACGGCCACATTCACCCTTTTGCTAAATTACTATGTTGAGGTAGAGAAAACACTGTCTTGTCTTCAGACAACTAACCCTTTTATTTTTTTTTTTTACATAAACCCTATGGTGTCCCTCATAGGAAATAGCTAGTATATGAATAGGCTAGTCATGGTAGAAGATAAAAGTACCCCAATAGCTACACCCATATGATCACATAAGAAGATGCCAAGTGAAATGAACTCCCACTGGTATAATTATTCTCAACATGCCATGTGAACTCGTACTACTTTTTTTTCTCTTTTTCCTTGTTGTTTGTTTGACTGGGTGGTTTGTTTAGTTTTGTTTCTCATGTACTCTCTTCCTGTGGCTATACCCTCTCTACCACTGTATCACATCTGAGTACCCTGGATTCTGTATATATGGGTATTAGAACTGAGAAAGGGAGAGGGAATACCAAAATCGAGAGGCAAAGAACAAAAAGACAAACCATTCAAAAAGCAACACTTACAAAACCATTTGGTGTAAACCAACTGCACAACTCTTGGGGGGAGAGGGGAAGGGGAAGGGGGAAGGGGGGAAATGAGAGAGGAGGTAACAAGTAGAACAAGAAATGTACTCACTGCCTTTCATATGAATCTGTAACCCCTCTGTATCACATTTTGACAATAAAAGGAAAAAATAATTTTTTACTTAGAAAGTCACTTCTAGGTTACACATTTTGAGGAAATCATTTGGGCCTCCACAGGCTTATGTCAGGAGAAATACTAAGACACTCACAAGTGCTTAAGGCAAATCTGTTTGAGAAGCCAGGAATTGACATGAGCCAGTAGATGAAGCATCATGAAACTTGCAATAGATAAGGAGTAAGATTTCTGACTAATTCACATCAGAACTCCAGAACACAGCCTAAATTCCTTCTGAAAGCCATATTTCTTTTTTTTTCTTTTTTTCCCAAATTTTTATTATCAAACTGTTGTACAGAGAGGTTACAGTTTCATACATTAGGCATTGGATACATTTCTTGTACTGTTTGTTGCCTTGTCCCTTACCCCCCTCCCTCCTCCCACTTTCCCTTTCCCCCCCATGAGGTGATCAGTTCACTTACACCAAACAGTTTTGCAAGTATTGCTTTTGTAGTTGCTTGTCTTTTTTTACCCTGTGTCTCTCAATTTTGGTATTCCCTTTCAATTTCCTACTTCTAATACCAGTATACACGGTTTCCAATATACTCAGATAAGATTACAGAGATAGTGTAGGTACAACCACAGGAAGGTGATACAAGAATATCATCAATAATAGAAGCTACAGATACAGATGGGACGTTGAAAGTAGTTACAACTGTGATATAACAATCGTTTCCATAACATGGAGTTCATTTCACTTAGCATCATCTTATGTGATCATAAGGGTATAGCTATTGGGCTCTTGTGATCCTCTGCTATGACTTGCCTAAACCTGTACTAATTATTCCCAATAAGGGAGACCATAGAGTCCATGTTTCTTTGGGTCTGGCTCACTTCATTTAGTATATTTCTTAATGCTATCACTGGCAGTTTAAAATATCAGTGCTGGAGGCACACACCCATTTCAGCTACAGTATACACATATTCTGTTCTTGACCAAATCAATGTGCAAAAAAGGTATTTTAATGTGTTTTCCTGAAGTTCTACTTTTTTCTTCTTTCTGAATTGTCCCTTCATGGTCCTTGTTGTTATTGTCTTTTTTCTGTCATTGCTAAAGAAAGTTTTGCACATAAAAGCCAGTGTTCTAAATTTTTATCTTTGGTCATTACTCTAGAGGTAATTTAGAGATACATGATGGTGTGAGAGAAGGAGTGGGGCGACTCCTCCTACAGTCTATGATTTTCTGCTGTAACTACCAGTAACAGCTGTGTGGTACATTCCTGCAGCCTCCATGGCTTCTCAGATCTACTTACTAAATAAATAAAACAAAAAGATGTAAAGTAAGAGAGCATTGCTAAGGTCTAGAAAAAGCTAAAAGGCTAATACTACAGCATTATCAGACCATATAGTTTGTGGTTGTGAGTTCATAGGCAAGATATTTTTGTAACTTACAAGTATCATGGGAATCCTAAATGTAATTTTTATTCAGGTGAGTGTATGTGATATAGATCACTAGTCATACGCATATGAAACAATAAACATAGGTGGTATTTTATGTCATTAGCTTGAGGGCAATAATAGCCTTACAAGAAAAGTACCTGTATTATCATTACCATTTACAGACTTAGAAAACTACCAAGTGAATAAAACTGATGTTTGGAAAGATAAATTAAGAAGTAGATCCAGAAATCACTGGCCATTAAAGTAATGCAAATCAAAACAACACTGAGATTCCATCTCACCCCAGTAAGAATGTCCATTATCAGGAAAACTAATAATAACAAATGCTGGAGGGGATATGGCCAAAAGGGAACCCTACTACATTATTGGTGGGAATGTAAACTTGTTCAACCACTCTGGAAAGCAGTGTGGAGGTTCTTCAGAAGGCTAAACTTAGAGCTCTCCTATGACCCAGCAAAAGATTACAAGCAAGACCACACTAAAGCAACCAGCACAAATATGTTCATCGCAGCACAATTTGTCATTGCTAAAATATGGAACCAACCCAGATGCCCCTCAGTAGATGAGTGGATCAAGAAAATGTTGTACATATACACAATGGATTTTATGCCTCTATCAGAAAGACTGATACTGCCCCATTCGAAAGGAAATGGAAGGACTTGGGGAAAAAATCATACTAAGTGAGCCAGAAACAAAGACTCTATGGTTTACCTCATAGGGAAGAATTAGTACGTCTCTAGGATAGTCATAGCAGAAGATCACAATACCTCAATAGCTATGCTTGTATGAACACTTAAGATGGTGCAAAGCGAAATGAATTCCAAGGTATGGAAATAAGTAGGTATATCATTGTTGTAGTTATTTTCAACATGCCATGTGAAACTGTAATTTTTTTCCTCTCATATTCCCTTCCTGTGGTTTTACCTCTGCTATTACTGTAACTGATCTTAGTACCCTGGATACTTTATTGAAACTAGGGAAGGAAAAGGGAATAACAAAATTGAGAGACAAAGGAGAAAAAGACAAACCATTGCAATAGCCACACTTACACAACCAAATGGTGTAAACAAACTTTACATCTCATGTGGGGGAGGGAAGTGGGAATGGGGGAGACAGGAGAAAAATGAGGGGGGAGGAAACAAGTTGGATAAGAAATGCTCTTGCCTTACACATGAAACTGTAACCCCTCTATACTTCACTTTGGCAATAAACAAGGGGAAAAAAAAAACCAGAATGAGCAATAAAGATTTTGAGATCTGAAAAACAATCTCACCTGCAAATAATGAAGTATTTATTTCTAAAAACCATTCTTCCTCTTTTGAGTTTGAGTCTAAAATAAGGCAAAGAAGACTTACAATACAAATAGGACACCCCTCAATCTGAAGTCAGCAAGACAGGAAAAGTATTTGAAAGTGATCAGTATTATTAATCTTTCTTCCTCTCTGCTAAATCAGTCACTGAGCCATTCTGAATGGGTGGAAAAATAAACCTTCATGTTTCTCAGGTGTGCTATGAATCTGATAAACTGAAAGACTTTTAGGAAATTTTATATTATGTCTGACATTGCTCCATGGGATTTTCAAGGATGTTTTCCAAGAGAAACCACTGTCTGAATATTAAAATGGCCTTTTTATACTCTATATTAGAGGAAAAAGAAACAGATTCTACATCTTAGCAGTGTATAAACCAGACTTTGCTGAATTATTAGACTAAGGTATCTCTTCCTTCCCAAATTTTCATGTTATAGTTAATCATAAACTTATCAAATAGCTTTTGCCTAAAGACTGCTAGATTTTTGGAAGGAGGGGAGGAATGGCTGAGATGTTTTCAACTTAATTGCATGTCTTCTGAAATTAAGGAATATGTTCTCTAATATATAATGACCATACCCCCTAACTGCCAACTCATGTGTGATGTCTTTCTATTACATGTTATTTTATTAAATAGACATGGCAGATATGTTGGATATGTTAAAAATCTTCAAATATTTTATAATATGGGACTCTTCCTGGCAAAGTAATCTTTACTGCATATTTGGCCATGGTTGCATTTTAGTGTAAATCTCTATAATTAGCAAAACACTAAGTACTTGAGGCACTGGAAACCAGTCAGTTAATTCCAAATGTTGCAATATTAGCAGTATATAAGCAAATTAGCTGCTTACTTGCTTAATTTAAAGTCAAAAGTTGGGCCAGGCCCTGACAGCTCATGCCTTTGATACTAGTTACTCAGGAGGCTGAGATCTGAGGATTGCAATCTATGAGACTCTTATCTCTAATTAACCATCAAAAAGTCAGAGGTAGAAATGTGGCTCAAGTACCAGACAGGCATGAAAAAGCTAAGGGACAGTTCCCAGGCCCTGATTTCAAAATAAAAATAAAGTTTTATTTGATTTAATGAATTTATAGGTCTTGTGTGATGAAAGCCATGAATCACAAATAGGAAGACTCAATCACAGATTAGGAGAAAATGTTTGCAAATCTTTTTGTTGTTGTTGTTTTTGGCCAGTATTGGGCCTTGAACTCAGGGCCTGAGCACTGTCCCTGGCTTCTTTCTGCTCAAGGATAGCACTCTGCCACTTGAGCCACAGCACCACTTCTGGTGGTTTCTATACATGTGGTGCTGGGGAATCAAACCCAGGGCTTCATGTATATGAGGCAAGCACTTGCCACTAGGCCATATTCCCAGCCCATGTTTGTAAATCTTATCTCTGACAAGGGCCTAGTGCTGAGATTATCTTGAATCCTTATAATACATCAATTAAAAGAAAAATAGCTTAATAAAATAGGTGAAGTATTTCTAGGAGCAGTTCTCCAAAGAAAATATATAAATGGCTACAAACACATTAAAGATGTTTAATATCAATATTCAGTATGGAAAATTACAAATCAAAATGAAATATCACTTTACACCCACTGAAATGATCAGATCTGTTATTTTAAACAGAAAATAACAAGTGTTGGAAGAATATATAGGAATCAGAAATGTTCTACATTGCTGGTGGGGATGTAAAATGGTTTTAGCTTCTTCAGAAAGCAAGCCAGCACTTCCTTAAATGATTAAACATAAAGTCACCATATGACCCAGCAGGAATCTCAGTCCTAGACATAGACTTGAGTGAAGTAAAAACATATGTTCATACAAAAACTAGTACCCAAATGCTCATAGCAAGTAACAGTCAAAGAGTAGAAACAGCCAGATGTCCATCAACTGATAAATGGATAAAAAAATGTCATGTGTCCTTATGGTGGAATATTATCAAGCTATTCTGAGTATTATTCAGAATGAAGAGTACGTCTAAGTCCTAAAATTGTTATGCTAAGTGAAAGAAATCAGACACAAAAGGCTCCATTTTGTATTGGTCCATGTATATGTGCAGAATATGCAAATAAGACAGGCAGAAAGCAGATTAGTGATTGCTAGGGTTGGGAAAAGGAGAAATTGGGAGTAAAAGTTAAGGGGTATAGGATTTCCTCGGAGCTCTAGAAATATTCTATAATTGAATAATGGTGATGGTTGCGCAAAATTACAAGTATACATTAAACATGCACCTATAACTACTAAACACTTTGATTATGATGTGTGTGAGTGTGTGTGTGTGTGTGTGTGTGTGTGTGTGTAGAAAGAAAGTAGGGAAATAAATTTTCAGCTTCTACTTCTCAACCAATGATTGCACTAAAACAAAAGTAAAATGCTGCATTTGTGGGTAAAAATCAAAAACAGCAATATCACAACACATCAAGCAATATGCCAGTCCTGTGTGAACCCTCACTTGTAAGCTAAAGTTTAAATTTTAAATGGAAACTATCAATTTATGTACAAAAAAGAAAATTCTAGAACACACTCATGCTCTGTACTTTGTTGAACGGTAGGATAACCATAGGAAAATGTTATCTGAGTCTGAGAGATAAAATGTCCCTGAATGCTCTCACTCCCACCATTTGCTAATGGACTATCATGCTTCCATGTGTTGGTTAGAAGCCTGGCAATCAAAACAGCTTTCAAGAACAAAAAGAATGCCTGCCCTTTAGTACAGAGATTTTTCTTAGCTTTGAGGGAAGAGGCTTGGAAATAATTACTTATAGAGAAGATAAAGTTTCTAAAGTCAATCTTCTCCTGGAATCTTCGACTAAATAGTTTACAAATTTAATAACAATAATTATAAATTCTACAATACAGAATAATTAAGTCAGAAACCAAAGGAGGAGGAGGAGGAAAAGAAGCATAATAATCACACCATCTCTTCGTGTGATGAGAAAGTTGGGAAGAATTTAAGAACGTTTGATCAGCCTATCCCTGTGGGAGACACTTCTACCCCTTGATATCTTCCCTGAAGTCCCTTTAATGGTTGGTTAGCACTGTATACCTTTATTTATTTATCTCATTGCCTTTCTTCTCTTGGATCTCACTCCTATAACCACAGGCCAAACAGGCTCCTGGATTTAGGCCTTTGTACTCTCTCCCATTTCTGAACTATTCTCTGTACATCGTTTGGACCAATTCACCACCTTCTCCTGTTCTTTTTTCAAATGTCACTTTAAGAAGGCCTATCTCCTGGCAGTCATCCTCCACTCTACTCTCTTCACTCCAGCTTCTGCCCTGTTCAATGATTTTACAGAGTACATAATCCGTTTATATTATATAATTCATTTGGTATTGTTGTTTATCTTAGAGTATTCCTTCAAAGCAAACTTAAATCAAAACAGTGCAAATTAGCCACCTAGGAAGTGATTTCCATGGTCAGGAGTGAGACAGAGGAGGAAACATCAGTGTCTATGGGTATGATCAATGCCTGATGACAACCGGCATGGTGGTGGGAGAGTATCTCTCATCAGAGGACAGAATGCCTCTGGGATGTGTGACTCTCAAGAAGAGAGGCTGCTGTATACATTGGTCTCCCAGTCCCTGGAAGTTGTTCGGGACATTGGAATCATTGCCATCCTTTCTCCTTTGCTCAGCCTCCCAGCCTCCCACCAGTAGTTCAGTCTTCAAGAAGAAATTGGGGAGAAATTCTGGAAGCCCTCTTGGAGAGCACTTCCTGGTAGAGGAGAGTCAGTACCTGCTCAACCTGTCCTCCACAGCTGCAGCTGCAGTCAAAGAAGGGTTAGAGAGAAGACCTGAGACACTTGCTTGGGATCTGAGTTACCCTGCTCTAGGGAGGTAATGCAACAGCCTAGAACCATGCCTAGCACATGGTAGAAGTTCAATAGATATTTCTGAATGCTGACTCCAGGACTCTCATAGTGCACGTAACTACAGTACTACTGTAGTTTGATTGTGCCCCCCCAAAGTTTATGTGTCCCCAGACTGAATCCCCAAACTTACTTGAATAGTATTTGGAGTTTGAAGCCTTTGGGAGGTAATTAATATTCGATAAGGTCATGAATGCAGAGCCTTCAGATGGCATTAGTACTTGTGAGTGTGAGTGAGTGTGTGTGAGTGTGTGTGTGTGTGTGTGTGTGTGTGTGTGTCATACCTGGGGCTTGAACTCAAGGCATGGGTGCTGTCCCTGAGGGTTTTTGTTTTCTCCTCAAGGCTATCACTCTACCACTTGAGCCACAGCTCCACTTCTAGCTTTTTCCTAGTTTATTAGAGATAAGAGTCCTCTGAATTTTCTTTCCTGGGATGGTTTCAAATCGTGGTCCTCAGAGATCTCGACTTCCTGAGATTATAGGCATGAGCCACCATCACCAGTCTTGGCATTAGTAGGTTTTAGGATGAAGAGACCAGAGATAGAGGCTTATTCTGTCTCACTATGCAATTCCCTGTGTCATCGTAATGAAATATGAGGGCTCTCTCTTCCCCACATGTTAGTGCCAGGTTCTTGGATTCCTGACCTCCAGAAATGAGAGCTTCTACTCATAGACATCTACTCTTTGCAAATTACCAGATCATAGGAATTTTGTTAGAATAGCAAAAACATAACAACAACAAAAAACCTAGGACAAGTACTAACATTTTTGAAAATGTGGAGTCTCCAGAATCAGGTGCCCCTGAATTGGTATAAACCCAGAGCTTAAAAGGCCCCTTTCACCAAAGCAGGAATGCTGTGGAAAAGGAAACCTTCTAGGGTTGACACTGTGCCTCTGTGCTGACTATGGGATTTCAGATTTCAAACTTCTGCGTACAGGGTTGGAGGCCTATCAGCTATAGCCTGAAAAAACTGGGGTACTGTTGGCTTTTTTAATTTAATTTATGGATCTGTTACCTTTTAAACCATACTGGTGTTAGCCTTTTAGAAGCTGTCTTTGAATCATTCTGTTTTATTTGTTGCAGACAGTAAGGTTTGCAGAAAAGCACAATAAGCTGCAAGAAAGAAATGTCACACATTGAACCACCCCTTTCTTTGATCATGGCTATTTTAATCTTCCACTCGATAATATTAACATGTGTACTCACTATTACGCTATCTGGATTTTCTCCTCATACAGTTCTAAATTTTACTATTACTAAAACACAAGAATGTTCTTTTCAGTGTTTCCAACATTAGAAAGAAAAAAGAGTTGAGCCTCCTTACAGCTAATACATTAGGAAAAAAAAAGATTTGATTCGTTTTTTGAAGAAGCTTTGGAGTAAGGAAATGTGACCATCTCCTTTGGCAAATGTTTTCACTGAATATAGAATTCTTCAAAGAAAGAGAACTTTCCCCCAAACTATTTAAAATCTTCATAACGGACCTCCCACAAATGATAACTTCTTTAAAGTAGAAATTCCCCTAAAGATGTACAAATCTTCAAAAAAGAATACTCCTCAAATGATTAGAACCTTACCAAACTCCATCTGGATTTGAGTTCCAATAATAAGGGTCAGAACCTTGTCCATACCTAGTTTTAAAAAAATACTGTAAGAAAGCACAGTTTTTAGTATTTCCAGATGTAGACTGAATATTTTTCGTTTTGAAATACAATGAGAAAACCTTTTCATGCTATTTTGAAAACGAAATATAGGCCAAAGCAGGCAGACAAAGTTATTCACAAGTGGGCAGGCTGAGAAGACTTTAGATCAGGTGAGTTTGAATTCAGGTTAGAAATCAGTTGAGCTTCCTCTGCCCACTGCCCACATTTTTCTAAGCTCTTTTTCAATAATTAGAACATTGATGTCAAAGGTTCTTGAAGTGAAGTTCAGCTAGAACAAGTAAAAGTAGCTGAAAGACAAAGGAAATGGAAAAGTTATAGCTGAATACAGACAAAAAAAAGTTAAAAATCCCCTATTTACACCCGAACACACATGCAATCCCTTAAGCACAGTGCTCTCACACCTCTTCATCTTTTGGCAAATTGTTCATCTATTTATGTTTGAACACATTTTCCAAAGACAGTAAGGCAAAATGGCAGCTGCCTCTCAACACATACAATTTGATGTCTTCACTGAACAGCCTTTTAAAAAAATGTTTATTATCAAACTGATGTACAGAGAGGTTACAGTTTCATAAGTTAGGCATTGGATGCATTTCTTGTACTGTTTGTTACCTTGTGCCTCATACCCCCCTCCCTCCTCCCCCCTTTCCCTTTCCCCCCATGAGGTGATCAGTTCACTTACACCAAACAGTTTTGCAAGTATTGCTTTTGTAGTTGCTTGTCTTTTTTTACCCTGTGTCTCTCAATTTTGGTATTCCCTTTCAATTTCCTACTTCTAATACCAGTATACACGGTTTCCAATATACTCAGATAAGATTACAGAGATAGTGTAGGTACAACCACAGGAAGGTGATACAAGAATATCATCAATAATAGAAGCTACAGATACAGATGGGACGTTGAAAGTAGTTACAACTGTGATATAACAATCGTTTCCATAACATGGAGTTCATTTCACTTAGCATCATCGTATGTGTTCATAAGGGTATAGCTATTGGGCTCTTGTGATCCTCTGCTATGACTTGCCTAAACCTGTGCTAATTATTTCCAATAAGGGAGACTATGGTCTCCATGGAGTCCAAGTTTCTTTGGGTCTGGCTCACTTCATTTAGCATGATTTTTTTCTAAGTCCTTCCATTTCCTTACAAATGGGGCAATGTCATTCTTTCTGATAGAGGCATAAAATTCCATTGTGTATATGTACCACATTTTCCTGATCCATTCGTCTACTGAGGGGCATCTGGGTTGGTTCCAGATTCTCACTATGACAAATTGTGCTGCGATGAACATTGTTATGACTGAACAGCCTTTTATCATCAATGAGAAAGTGTGCGCAGGTCACACTTAGCCTGAATGCCTTCTCCCACAGATGTCCACCAGCCCCCAGTACACATTGTTATGCATCTACTTCTACTATCCTCTTCTTGCCCAAAGGATCCTCAAATAAAAGCATTGGGAAATCCATAGGAGAATAAAACACACTTGTGTGTAAATATTTGCATATGCATGCCTCCAAGAGTGACAGCTTAATATTTACATCACTTTCATGCTTTCATATTGGCTTAGTGTGATTTCTTGTTTCAGGTTAGGGATTTAGGATTTGGACCTTGTTTTTCTTTTGGGGTTGTTTGTATTTTTGTTGTCTGAACTACATTCTTAGGTCTACTCCCCTTCTCAAGATCATCATAGTCTGAGTCATTCTAATGGCACTGTCATGTTTACAACTTTTGCAAAGTCAATGGTCAGCCACAATGTGCTAACACCTAAAATCCAACACTCAGCTAGTGTCTTGAGCCTGAAATTTACATTAAGATGTCCCAAGGCAGAGGGACCCTTATTGATGCAAATCCATAAAACAGGAATGAAAGTATTTTTCACAGGACAAACCATTTAAATGTCACTGGCCATTTCTCTAGTCCTCCTGGGGTCTATTGGCTCAGACTAGACTGCCATGAATGCACATAGTAGGCTGACAGAGGCAACAAAGACTCCCCAGAGGAAGCAAACCAGAGTCCTCGAACCTGAGCAGAATTGTCTCCAAATCCACATTCGGGAGCTTGTGGATAAAGAGAGACAATGTGCCTACACATTATTTTTCTCATTCTTCCATATAAACTTAATGAGGGAGGAGGTAGCAAATAGTACAAGAAATGTATCCAATCCTTAACGTATGAAACTGTAACTTCTCTGTACATCAGTTTGACAATAAATTTTTTTAAATAATAAAATAAAATTTTAAAAAAGATAATAAGGTCAATTCACATGGTTGTGTTGGGACCAAATAAAGGAATAATAATATAACACTTGTATCATGTAGGACATAGGGTAAATGCTTGAAACCCACTAATTCGTTGTACTCAATGTATCACAACCTTCCTTCTAGTATTTCTCTTATCACTGTGTCTCATCTATCTAGCTTTAACAAGCAACCACTTCACCAGATTGTACCCACAACCTCAGGAGAGAACACTTTCTTCTCTTTATCATGGATGGTACTTAGGAACGAGTTGTAATTGTGTCTTTTTCTTAGATTGCATCCTTCCAATTCCGAGAATACTGGAGCCGGCTTAAACACAGTGAGTACATGGCTACTAAGCCCATAAAAATAGTTTCTATTAGCTCAGAAAAGCCAATTGCTCAATATTTAGGAATATTGTGAGCTAACTTTAAGCCACCACTGGTGCTATGATAGGAATATTTATACTACAGAAATTGGCTGTCCATTAGTGCATGGTTTTATTGTTGTGTGGACCCCATCTCTTTACCTTCTAGTGATACTCTTTATGTCACCCATGGACCCCAGCTCCTGGATTTGGAAAGGTCTTTCTGACACTGTCCTCCTAAATATTTCTGAGTCTCCTGGAACATCTGAAATGAGAATTCCTCACCTAAAGGTAAAACAATTTATCTCTAGCCAAGGCCAACGTGTACAGGAACTTCAAAAATTAGGTGGGATGTGCAGGTTGGGCAAGTAAGAGGTAGAAGAGGTAGGTTAGGTGCATTCCACAATAGAGGATTGTGAAAGTAATTTTAGAGGAGATTTTCCAATATGGCTGCCAGACAGTCCTGAGACCCGGCATTCAGTGCAAAAAGGGTTTCTTACTAACTAATGAGGTACTTTCTTCTATCAGCCATTTTCTTGGTAGGTACTCTGTTTCCTGGGTTGCCATCTCTGATCAGGGACTCCTGTTTTGAGGATGACTTAGTTTTGAAAGTCAGAACAGAGCTACTGGGCACCAGTGACTCAGACCTGTAATCCTAGCTACACAGGAGGCTGAGATCTGAAGATAGTGGTTCAAAGGAAGCCCAAGGAAGAAGTCCATGAGACTCTTATATCCAACTAGCCACCAGAAAGTAGAGGTGTGGATCAAAGTGGTAGAGTGCTAGCTAGCCTTGAGCAGAAAAACTCAACAGTGGCCAGGCCCTGAATTCAAGCCCATGACTGATTAAAAAAAAAAAACAAAACTGAGAAATATAAAGTTACTTTTATTGTTCCTGTAGATAATTAATAAAAAGCCAAGTAACCCTGATCTTCTTTTTCTTCACACCACCTGTGAGGCTTTGGAATAACCCAGTACTGGGAAAACCAAGGCTTTTTTTATTTTATCATTTTCTTTCCTCCAGGAAACTCAGCACTATTTACAGAGATGAATGCTATAAGACAAAGTGCTGTCTTGGGCATTCAGAGCATCATATAAGGCCCATCAAGATACAACCATTGTCCCTATCCATTTTTGTTAGCTCCAAATTATAATAAGTTATTTCTAGAGTTGATAATAATTTAAAATCTTATAAAATTTCCCTGGCTCAAGGTAGTTGCCAATGAAACTTTTATAACACAAACTTGAAAAAGAATACAGCCAACTCATCAATTAACGTATGTCCCAATTTTCTTTTGTGAAACAACAATAGAAAATAAGTATTATAATTAACCATCAGATTCAAACTCCTTGCCATTCTCCAACTCCCCTATAAGTTGTAAGTTTAAACAATTCATTGAGTCAAGGCCTTAGCTGACTGGTTCATGATAGATGATATACAGATTGGGTTTGAGATTTGTGCCAGCATTGAGCTTGTCCTTATCCATCCACACTGGCAACCACAGAGCCTCCTTGGAGCTCTGCCAATCAGGGCCTATTGGTACTGAGGTCCTTCAATATTTTCCCTGGAAAGGCCACCATGAAAGCAGAATTCCTAGTTCTACATAAGATGTGGGATTTTTGAGAAAGTATGCCAGCAGGTATGTGTTTGGTTCCCGTGGTCTGTGCAGCTCGTAAGTCTCTCAGTCTATTTTTGTGCCCTCTGCCCAGAGGACCAGAAGAAAAACATAAAATGTTGGCCCCAGCCATCCTCCCACAGAAATTTGGACCAATTCTGAAGTCTGGGTGGACCTCAACCTCTGAGGGTTCTATGCAGAAGGGACTCTCTGGCTCCTTTCACATATGCTTAGCTCTCTTAGCTATGTAACAAAGATGCACCCTAATTTTTTTCCTCAGAGTCCCCTTCCACATGCCACACTTGTCCCTCTAGCTGCCCCAGTCTTTGACATGTAGTTTAAGCCTCACCTTCCCCTGCTCTCATGAGCTCTCATGGCTCTCACAAGCCACATGAACAAGGAATTTCTGTAATGCTTCTTTGATTCTAAGTTTTCACTCCAAAAGGAAGGTACACAAAAAAAAATCAGTCTTAGATTTGACTTTGAAAACCTGAATTGTTTCCCCAAAGTAGGAGATTCTTGGAAGGTATTCAGATGAAATTAGCCTTTATCACACTTTCATTTCTATAGTTCCTGGTAGAATAAACTTGTTTTGAGCAGGAATTTCTTAAACTTTGACTGGTTTTGAGATTTTTATTATTTAGCAAATTGGTGATTTAAAAAAAGAATACTATAGACCTTTGGTTGTAAGAAACAGAAAGTCCCCATATCAAACATGTTTAAGAGGAATTTTTGGAGGGGTATTGAGTAGTTCACAGCCTGGATAGAAGATGAGACAAGTAAATAGAAATGAAACAGGACCCAGAACAGGAGGCAGAGAAATACCAGACATCTACACAGCAGGAACTGATCATCTCCTCTGAAGATTTTTAGAATAAATAAATCTAACATTTTCATCTGCTAGAAATTCAGCAATCCAGAAGTAAAAGTCTGGGTCAGGAAGGCTCTTGGCTGGTTCCCTGACGTTTTCTAAAGTTGTGAGTAGAAGGTACTGGAGAAAGGATCCGAGGATCCCATCTGCTTCTGTGGTAGAGGAGGGAACTGCCTGGTTTCCCTTAACGCTAGGAGTACATACCATGTAATAAAGCCAATTCCCCAAAAAGAACTCAGTCCAAGTGTTGTTAGGAAGGGGAAACAGATGGTGGGCAATAATAATAATAAAAAGTGACATATGTCTACCAAAACTAGGCATAGACTTTATAGGCACCATGAAACATAGGCTGTGTGCAGTACTAACTCTTCTTGGCTTTTATTTTTTCCTGGGACTTGAACTCAGGGCTTGGGTGCTGTCCCTGAGCTTTTTTGCTCAAGGCTAGTGCTCTACCATGTGACCATGTGCTGCCACAGCAGCACTTCCTTTCCTTTTCTGAGTCGTTTATTAGAAATGAAAGCCTTTTATACTTTCTTGCACAGGCTAGCTTTGACCCCCGATTCTCAGATCTCAGCCTTCTGAGTATCTAGGATCACAGGCATGAGCCACTGAGGCCTGGCAGGATTTACTCTTTGTATGAAGCATTATTGTCCAATTGCTAAGACCTTCGCAAAAGAGAAGCTTTATTCTTCTTTGTTGACATCAAGAGCAACTTTGGATCTGCTGGCACTGTACCCTGGGCAGACCACTTAAATGATAGTGACTACATTTAGGACTGTTCTTATATCTCAAATGTAAGAGACAAGAAGCCACTTGAGAATGTAAGTCAAATGGACATTGAGAAGTCAGTATAAGCTGGGCACTGGTGTCAAATGCCTGTAACCCTAGCTACTCAAGGGGCTCACGTCTGAAGAATCGTAGACTGAGACCAACGGGGGCAGCTAAATTCACTAGACTCTGTCTCCAAAATTTCCAGCAAAAACAGAAGGCTGGAGGTACAATTCTGATGATAGAGAACTAGCCTAACAAGTATGAGGCTCTAAGATTAAACTCCAATACTGCCAAAATATAGAGTTCTGTGTAGAGCAAGCATTAGACTTCCCATGGGAACTAGTAGAACAATTTGAAGAGACACCTTGGAGACTGTTAAGTGGGCGATACAACACTGCAGAAAGAGATTAAAGTGCATGCCTGCCATGGTAAAATACAGGTGACATGGTTTAAAGCAAAGCATCAAAAGTAAGAATGTGAAGTTGTGTAAGACTTATAGCCCTCTTCTTAGAGATGGGTGACAGAAATATAGGATTGTTGGAGTTGACCCAAGATTGTTCTTTTCCCCAGACTAATAAGTAAACCAATTGTGGACATGATTTTGGCTGAGGCAGGGCTGCTTGTTGAATAAGACAGAGGCTCAAAATCATCGCGTCTCATCAACTCAGCCAAATCAGTGGATCCCCTTTCTTCACAACATCATAAGATGCTCATACGTACATAGGAATGTAATACCCACTCCTTGACCCAAAACCAAACATTTGGGGGCAGTTACAATAAATTCACAGTGTTCATAATCTTTGCATCCCCAGATCTCTGCCAAAAAGAAAAGGAAGAAAGAGCAAAGAAAAAGCATAATCACTGATATTACTATTTTGTGCAGTAGATGGGAGTTTCCAAAAACAATAACAATTAATTTTCTTTGGTGGTATAAGCCAAAACACCAGTGAGGTGCCAGGTTTCCATGATCTTCTGAGATCATCTGGCATCTGGGAACAATGACTGTAAGGAACAAGCCCTTAGAGGCCAGTAAAGTTCTGCTATAACCCCAACTTGAGAGGTTTCATATCTTGGCCATTCTGCATCACAGCAGGTAGAAAACCCAGGATGGAAAAATGTCAGTGTGGATACCAGTTTCCTCCACAGAAATATTACCTCAACATAGCTAAAATCCTTAGAGATCTTTTCTGCATCAAGCTTCAAAAATACACTAGCCTTGGCTTCAGATGCCTTTTTGACGCTGCTCCAGACATATTTAAGAAATGGGTCTAATTTTGAAGGACACAGTTGGGCAATCATCCAAGATCTAAAAGTGGAATGGGCCATCCTGATTTTATGCAAAAAGAAGTTTAAGTTAAACACAGCCCAAACTGAAACTTTTGAAGGCTGAAATTTACACTGATATCCCATCAGATCATAAAGGGGAGATGTAAGACACAATGGAAGAGGTGCATCTTTATAATTTGGGGCTTGAAAATGCCCTTTCATTTATTTTTCCAACATTGAGCATCCTGTCATGGGCACACTTATCTTTACTATCAAGACTTCTAAAATCCCATGACAATTGGCCTTTAAGATACAGTATTGAGCCTTGGTGCTGGTGGCTCATGCCTGTAATCCTAGCTACTCAGGAGGCTGAGATCTGTAGATCATTGTCCAAATACAGCTTGAGCAAGAAAGTCTATGAGACTCTTATCTCCAGCTAATCACTAATAAGCCAGAAGTGGAGTTGTGACTCAAGAAGTAGAGCACTCACCTTGAGCAAAAAATGCAGGGACAATGCCTTGAGTTCAAGTCCCAGGAACTGGCGCACACACACAAAAAGGAACTTTGGAACTAATGTTTTCCCATCCACAGACAATCTCGCTCTGCATCCTGAAATGCTAAATGGAAATTAGTGTGTGTGTGTGTGTGTGTGTGTGTGTGCGTGCGCATGTGTGTGTTTGTGTGCTGGTTCTGGGGCTTGAACTCAGGGCCTGGGCGCTGTCTGTAAGCTTCTTTTGCTCAAGGCTTCTTTTGCACTCTACCATTTGAGCCACAGAGCCACTTTTGGCTTTGTGGACTTTTCTGCCCAGGCTGGCTTCCATCCACAGATGGATTTTAGCCTCCTGAGTAGCTAGGATCACAGGCATGAACAATCAGCATCTGGTGATACTATTTTTTATCTAGGCTTTCTTTTCCTTCCTCAGTTGCCTATCGTGATGTGATATTGTCAAGATAAACTAGTTAACTCATTGGATGGTAGCCAAACAATAAAAATATGGGAAAATGTCTCAGAAAGATTGACTTTAATTAAAAATGAAAAGAGTAAAAAGCACAAAATGACTTACATATTCCACTTAGAACATACAATAGGAAGGAATAACATTAGGTATTGAAAAGATGCACAAGGATAGGCATCAAATAGGTGCTGGGAGGGCTGGGGATATGGCCTAGTGGCAAGAGTGCCTGCCTCGGATACACAAGGCCCTAGGTTCGATTCCCCAGCACCACATATACAGAAAACCGCCAGAAGCGGTGCTGTGGCTCAAGCGGCAGAGTGCTAGCCTTGAGCGAGAAGAAGCCAGGGACAGTGCACAGGCCCTGAGTCCAAGGCCCAGGACTGGCAAAAAAAAAAAAAAAAAAAAAAAAAAGGTGCTGGGAAAGAGAGAGAGAGAGAGAGAGAGAGAGAGAGAGAGTCATGTACACATATGCATGTAGACATGATAGATCAGTACCAAAGCCATGACTACTACCACTTATTGAACACGGGCTAAAAGACAGGTTGTACTTTGCAAGCTTTGTCTGCTAGCAGCATTAGCTCACTGACAGTGCCCCTCCCTGCCCCCTGAGACCACATTGTTCCCATACGTGCCAACACATCTTCCTGATGACAGCTGCAGTTCTCCACCCATAGCTTTCTCTCACCACAACATCTCATTCTTCCCCTGCACTAGGTACGTTGAATGGGCAGGGAGTTAAAGTCCCCCAGGAGCAAACCTCAGCCAGTGAGAGCTGGTGGATAAATCAGCTCCTCCTATCTCACTTCCCACTGGCCTGCTGGTGTTTCCTGGGATCATCACCTAAGCTCAGTATTCACACAGGAAATCTTGTCTGCTTTGAGGGGAATCCCCACTAAGGGAACCATTTAATGTCCTTAACAACTTCATGAGTTAGAACTCATAATGCAATGGAAGTATTGAGACTAAAACAAAGACCAAACAAACAAACGAAAAACATCTTTGGCTTTTTTATCTCTAAGAGAAAGACACATCAAAGAGGGGAAAGTTATCAAAGTAGATCCTATCTGGTTATTTTCTGATTCTTTTCTTCCTAATCCTAAGCCACTCTGTATGTTTATATATTAGTTGTTCATTTATTTATTTACTATCTTTTTCACCCTCTGGTAGGAACTTCTTGAGAGCAGAGACTGTCTGGTAAATAATAGCTTAATAAATACTAACTCCTTGATTAATGAGTGAATAATTTTTCCTTAAAGAAAACACAGGTTATTAAATAGGTTAAACAGATTATTGTCAATGAGGTCCTAAACCTAAAGATGATAGAGGTTAGAAATTTTCACATGTGCATGTGCTTTATCATCTTTTAAGACAGCACAAAAAGAAACAGAACCACCAGCTTCGATGGGAAGAATTTCAAAAATTAAGAATCAGCTTCAGTTTGCTATTATGAAGAGAACCAGTCAAGTCATGGTGAAAGGGTAAAGCTGGCATACCCAGGTTTGAGATGGACATAGAGTTAAGCATACACACATACAAGAGAGAGCCAACTTGATGTACTCAGCCGATGTCCTGGAAGAACTTTTCTGTCTCTGGGATCAAATGGCCCAGGGGGAGGAAAATCAAGGATCACAAAGTTTCTGGCATGGAACAAGGGCTCTTCTGGCTGCACAACCTCGTGTGTGGGGAGGTAGGGAGGAAGATACATAAATCAAAAGGATCACTGCAATAAAAACACAGCAACCACAAGTGAAAGCTCACTCCTTCAGTTCCAGGTGAAGGGAGCCGTCCTCTCACATTGCGAAAGTTGCCGCACTGGGAATGATGCGTGGAGATGTGGAGACTTCTGTGATGATGCGGAGCCATATCTGCTCACCCTTCCCTCTAGGCAACCTCAGCTCTGAGGCATGTGGACTGCTGACATCTCAGACCTCAGCATTGTGGGTCAGTTTCTCCCTCTACCCAGAGCAGCCTTCCCTAATCTCTAAGAGGTACACCCTTGAGAATACTCCCCTCCACAAACACTCCTCCACACATTTTTCCATCACAGAGCCCATCATCCTTCAGATCAAAGACAGTCCACATCCTTAGGAGAAGCAGTGGATCAGTGTGAGTAGACAGTACCAGATGTAACGGAATCTGATCACAGAGAAGAGGTTAGGGCTGAGGTAGCCTAGAGGCCCCAGGAATGAATAAGGGATTTGTGCCTCTGTGATTCTCCTGGTGCCTCTGTGGACTGCAGGGCTATGACATCCTCCTCCCGTGGACCTATTGCATCATCTTACACAAGTTGGATTCCTGCTAAAGAGGATGAGGAAGATGGGGTGGGCTTCCTGTGTAACCCAGGCTGTCAGAGTCAATACATAGCTTTCATTACATCAGGACTGTGAGTCACAGCACAGAACAAAGACCCACCCACTGCTGGAAAACTGAAGGATGATGCTAGTGCCTTCCAACCACTGAGAAAGTGAAAGAAAACTATGAACAATGTTAGAAAGAACATTATTTCTTTTTTAGGTATGGAAATATGTATTGTTCCTTTCAAATATCCTTCCATTCCCTCATCCCATGACAATCTGGAAGTTTTTGAAAAATTGCTGTCCACAAATAATATTTTGTTGGCTGTTTTTTGTTGTTGTTTTATCCCTTTCCTCTGATGTCTTGAGAAAAATAAATCCAATCTTCAGTCTTCTTTTTTCTTTCTTTCTTTTTCCCCATACTGGAGCTTGAACTCAGGGCCTTGCACTCTTATTTGGATTTTTCACTCTAGGTTGGGCACTTTACCACTTGAGCCATAGCTATACATCTATCTTTTTGCTGGTTCCTTGGACATAAGAGTCTCATGGACTTTACTGTCCAGGTTGGCTTTGAACATCAATCCTCAGATTTAGGTTCCTGAGCAGCTAGGATTACAGGTCCGAGCCAACTGTGCTCAGCTCTAAGTGTTTTACTTAATTAAGGCCATTCACTCCTTGAATGGATGCCTTACCTGTTCTTTCATTGGCATGTTCATTTCTGTTAAGCATCTGCCATATGACTGGGTAGATTCCAAGGATTTGACAATAAATGGAGCAGCAAAGTCTGCTGCTTCTAGTAAAGCAAAATCTACATTGAGAGAGGATGCCATGTGGCTACCTATAGAGTATGAGATTTTTTCTGATTTTTTAATGGCAACAGTCACATGACCTGGGGGAAAAGAAAAGCATTGTCCCAAAGCAACTGTCAAAGAAACAGAATACTTCCTTATTCAGAATTACTGTAACTGTCATTTATATTCACAGGCTTCCTGAAACTAAGGATTTGGAAAGATATATCTTAGAGTTTTTCCATTTGAAATCTATCATTTGTTTTTATTATGAAATAATTAATTTTGTACTCTTAAAACCCACGCTTAGGTATATTTTAAGTGGTAGTAAGAGCAATAGCACACATTATGATAGTGTTATCTGTCCCCATCAAAGGAGGACAGAGTAATAGTAGCAAAAAGAAGAGATGCAAGTAGAGGAGGGATGTTGGATCAACAATCAGTTGTGTTCGCCCTCAACATAAGCTTGTATTCTTGATCTTGTTAATTTTTACTTAATAAAAATCACAAATAAGCATAAAGTACTCTTCTACACTCTCAGAAATAGACTTGAGATAAATCACAGAACCACAGAAAAGATAGGATAAACGCTTGGCTTTCCCATCCTAACTGCAGTTGAACAATGGGAAGCTTGTTAAATATTGATTACTTGTTAACTATTAATTACTTACTTAATCTACGACTGAACTTTCATTCTTCACATAGAAAATGGGTACATCCAAAACTAATCATGGATTCAGAGCTTAGAGTATCATTTAATTTGTTGCTTGTTTCAGCCAAAATCACATGTGTGGCTCTTTAATGGGTACTGGTCTCAACTTTGCTTGCCTATGGGGATGGCCTGTCCTCTTTCAAGGAGCAATTCTACGAAGGATGCTAATGGAGGACCTATCTTTCAAAAACTTAATGATTAGCACCTAAATACATGTATTTAGTATCAAGGTTCTATAATAATTGGCATTATTTTCCTCTAGTCTAGAAGAACATGTGAGGTAGGATGGGTTTTTAAAAACAGGCCCTAAGACAGAGTTTGGTTGTTGGGGAAAAAAAACCTATGAAAAAGTTGGTGGTAGCTGGAGCTTGTAATCCTAGCTACTCAGGGAGACAGGCATCTGAGGATCCAGGTTCATGGCCAGCTGGGGCAGGAAAGTCTGTGAGACATGGATCTGTGGCTTAAATGATAGAGTAGCAGCCCTAAACAAAAAAGCAAAAGGATAATGCCCAGGCCCCTGAGTTCAAGCCTAGTACACACACACACACACACACACACACACACACACACACACACACACACACACACTTCATGAAAAGAAAATAGAGAAAACAGGATTGTACAGAGAAAGTAGTTCAAGACTGATGTAAAGAAACTAGCTGAAGTCTCTGATGGCAGAGATTGGAGAGCAAGTATTGAGTCTTATATGCATCCTCTTGCATTAGGAAGAGAGTGCCAGATTTTGTTCCACATTTCATTTCCATGTCTTGGGAAGGACATGACCTGGCTGGCTGGCTTTCTTTAGCTAAGCTCAACCCTGAAGGAACCAATACTAGGAAGCTGCTTAATGGCCACACCTGTACATTCAGCAGCAAATCTTTTCTGGAACATGGTTCTTTAGCAATAGATTTCCATGCCTGTAACATATGGCCTGAATAACTGCTCACTGTTGTCTTTGTGAAGATAGTAGCATAAAACAGCAATTTTTCTGAAAAACTCTGTGACAACATCTTTGCAACTAGAATTCAATGCATTTGACCAAACTATCCATTCTTCCAAGTAAGTATGATGTTTACTGTGTGCTAGCCCTCGAGAGAGTTGTCATATGCCTAACTGGGTGGTACTGTGGGAATTTTTTTATGTGCTTCTTTGTATTTTTGTCCTCTTTGTTTTTCAGTTCTATACATGTTCCAAGTAGGAAATTTGCATCCTTGCATGGACAAGATAGCACAATGAGTTAACTGCTTTTCTTCAATCTACTTGCAGGAATCCTTTCAAGAAAATTAACCCCATTTTTTACTGTCATTTTATTTCAATTGTTCTTTTCCCTTGGTTGTTTTTATATGCACATACCAAATACTCTCAGCTGAGTACAACTGTCTGTTTTGGAAGACCTGTCAGTTATAATACTCATGCGATGACTTGGCAAACATGAAGTAAAAATTTTTTTTAAAAAAACAATTCTTTTGAGATTTTTGTGGTAAGAACATCTCACCAGTATCTCTTCTCTCCCTGAGAGGAATTCAGTCCTTCTTATTAGATCCTGGAGAAAGGCAAGATGAGGAAGAGACACAGCACCCGAATTTTGCCTGTTGACTCTGATGTGAAGAGCACTCCTGCTGAGCCCGCAATTCACCTCCAACTCACACCGGAAGTGGGAAGAATGGGAAAGCACACCATCATTTTGCATAGTGAACATCTGTGAATAGTTTAATGATTCACCTAGTGCCATTCTACTGGGAAATTAGAACACAGTCTTTCAATCCAAGTGCCAAAAAAAAAAAAAAATCAAAGACTGTGAATGTGCAAATATAAAGTTTACATACCTTTATGAGAATGAGTGCCAATGTCTCTACCCTGTGGTTATGCTTTCCTAGAACTGTTGTAATAAACAAAGAAGAAGAGGAGAAATGGGAAGAGTAGGAAAGCTCTGAGTCCTCCGTAGATGATTGAATTGTCACCAGCACAAAGTAAACTAGCAGTATTCACTTGGTGCATAGAGTCATCTGAGCTTAGACCCGGAGCAGCTCTCTAGGCCCATTTAACTCTCCGAAGTGATGGAACCAGAAATTCAACTCTTCAGAGTCTAACTTTAAACTCCTAGAATTCTCTGTTGTTTCCTTTTCTTCTTCCTTTCCTCCCCTCCTTCCTCCTTTTTCTTCCTTTCCCTCCTTCCTTGACACCAAAAGTTATTGTTACTATTTCAATGAGTACTTAATATATTGCAAAAATCCTCCTTTTATCTATTGTTCTTTTCGGTTAGTAAAAAGAATAACTGTAAGAAGGAGAAAATGTTTAATTGGTTTGGATGCACATGAATCAGTAAGTAGTTTTTCAGAAAACAGGAAAAGCTTCTTCCAGGTTGTCTCTACTATGAATAAAAGCTGTCTGGCATTTTTCCTTGAACTTAGAAACGACTTGAGACCTCTTGCTCTTTCAAGCTCCCAGGCATATTATCTAATCATCAGCTCCTAGTGAAGCCCTGGGATCATCTGCTGAAGGTTTAGGACTAGAGAGGGAGATAGCCTAAGTTTCCTTGCCAGAAATCCAAATTTTGACATGCCTCATGTGTTCAGATGTGCTTCAACCACTCACTATTATTTTTGCACTCTACTGCTATGGGTCACTAAGCCTTTACTGCAATAATTGTAGCTAAGTCATGGATTGCTTTTCTGATAATGGAATGCTCTGTCTGGGGTTACTCAGAGAACATCCAATGAGTACAGAAACTCAATTTTATTTTGTTCTAAATACAAAAAAAAACATATATAATGCATCCACTTTTGGCTCCTTGCAGCTTTCATTTTACAAAGGGAGTATTTTCAGGAATAGAGATGGAAAAATAAAATTTGGGTATCCACTAGGAAATATACTAGACACTTCAAATGACCCCCTTAATCCTCATAATACACTCATGCAGTGAATGTGATTGTTTTTATTGTGCCAGTGAGGAAACAAAGCACAAACAGCTTTAGGAGGCCATTACTTAAATAGAAATAGAAGCCAGAGCAGGATCTCAACAGCTAGACTGGAATCTCTGCTGCTTCCTACCCATTAGCTTGGACACATCACTTAACCTCCCCTTACCTCAGTTTTCTCAGCTATAAAGTGGGGGAGTATTTTCCTCATAGAATTGTTACAGGGAGCCAGAATATGGACCAATGTCAGTCTTAAATTATATAAAATTTTTACTGAAATATGTGTGTAAGAGAGAGAGAGAGATAGGCACAAAGAAACAGATATAAGAAATCGCATGACTTTCAGGTAGATGAAGATTTTTAAAGCATATGGTGCAGATTAAGCATAAAGGGAAAATTGCATAAATTGATTGCACTAAAATTAAAGCCTCTATTTATTTAAAAGTATTGTTAAATAATGAAAAGGCAAATTACAAAGTGGAGAAATTTATCATGATACAATTACCTGACAAGGGATTTGCCAGACTATATAAAGATTGCCTACAAATCAATAAAGAAAACCCAATTACTCAACAGGAGAAAGTAGGAGGATATGAGTTTGAGACCAGCCTCAGCAAAGTTGGATAACTTTAAAAACTAAAGGGCTAAGGGCCTATACTCTACATAAGTGGTAAATACTTGCAAGAGGCTTTGGGTTCAATCTCAATACCACAACAACACAGAAGAAAATAATCAAGAGACTCAAATTCTCACAAATAAAGACCCAAATATAAAAATCCTTAATCTCATTGGATACCAGGCACTTTTAAACCACATGTGATAACACCACACTCCAACAAGAATGAGTAAAATGAGTAAATGATATGAATTGTTAAAAAATGAAAACTACAGACCATGATAAATGTACACAGAGAAAGTAGAAAACCAATGTTCTTTCAAGAACTATATAGAGTCACTGTTTGGAAAGCAGTGGCAGTTTAATGCCTCCCAAAAAGAGTTTAAAAGGCCATTGTTGACCATAGAAATAAGTTTAGACTGTAAGTATAGATACAAGATTTACCAAGGCCCAGAATATCAATATTGATAGTCATCTATAACTCCTGTACATTATGAATAATGATTTTCTCATCCCATTTCTGTGTTCTTTGAGGAGCCAGCAGCTACTCACTCCTGTTGCATTTTCAATCCCCTCAACAGTAAATAGAAATGACTAGGTTGTGAGTGAGGATAGGAGGGAAAAACTGGGGGAGAGGGAGGGAAAGAGTGACATTGTCCAAAAAGAAATGTACTCTTTACCTGACCTATGTAACACATAACCCCTCTGTACTTCACCTTTATATAACAATAAAAAATTTAAAAAATAAAAAATAGGCACATTGAGTTTTTAAAAAAAAGAAGAAATGACTAGGTTGGCATTTCTTCAGGATATAAAGCGGAAGACTAAAAGATGCAATGTAGTCACTGTAAAGTTGAATTTTTTTGTCTGATTATCAGTTAACAGGCAACTGAGAAGTGATCTCAGGATTCTAATAAGAGAAATCCTCTAGAGGACCTCCAGAGTGGTTTGGCTGTTAGTGGACTATGCCATTGTTGTTCCTGAGCCACACAGGAGATGAGACCTTGGGTAATAAGGTGATTTTGAGATCTTGAGAAACTAAGGTGCTCTTGGTAGCTTCCAAGATGGACCTGTTATAATGTATTAGGTTTTCTGTCCTCAAGGTGTTTTACTGTTACAGACAGCTTGAGCCTTCTGGAAAAAAAGAATATTAGATTAAACATGCAAGAGATGAATGGGAGACCTGCCTGTAAGATTAAGAAGGGAGAACAGTAAGAGAAATTGGGAAGAGATTTCAAACCATACAGCACAGAGGGAAGGAGAGTCTTAGGCAGGAAGAACTTCAGATCATAGGTCTGAAAAAGTCTCATCTACTGCAACAGGGAGTTCCTGAGCAAAGGTAGAGAGTTGCATGTTGTTCAGAAAAGGCTGATTAGAGCAGCCATGCTATGCTCAGCCATTGGCTGGGAGCAACCTGGACAAGGAGTGGCCTTGACAACTGGATTGCCAGTTAACTACTGACAGTGTACCAGATTCCCTGGAAATAAGAGTCATGTTGCCCCTCATGTTCTCGCTCTTTATGGTACCCAAAAAGGCTATGTCATTTATGGTAGTAGCTACTGATCTAAGTGTACTAGCTAGCATCTGCTAGGGGCCTTCCCCAATATCCTAAGAAATGCTCTCTTTATTGGAAGCTCATAAACTAGGAATGGAGGGAAAGGATTTAAACATTTTGATGGCTTATCTGTACCCTCTTGTTGTGAAGATTAAGAAATGGGATGTAAGCATGTATCTCCCCATTAATTTACTGTTTCATCCGGAATAAGTCAAAGACCTTTCTAAGTCTTCAGAAAATTAAAATTAAAAAAAAACCCTCTGAGGATTTCCATTGTATCCTCTTTGATTCATTTGCAAACTGTAATCGCATCTTTGTTTGTAATGCCTAGCTCCCTCATTAGAAACTTAATGAGGTGAAGTATGTTGTCTGCTTGATTTAGTATAATCTCTAAGGCCTTCATTATGCCTGCCCAATAGGGCATAAATAAACATGAGTTAAATTGATGAATAACTCATTCATAGCTTACACCTTTCCAATTACACAAAGACTCTTGAGTCTCTCACCTAGATTTTGCCAGTGCCTGCTATAAACATGTATATGATGTAAACCCCTATCTGTTTATAGGCATCTGATTGTCACTTAGTGGCAAAAGTAAGGGAAATTATTTTTTTAAAAGCATCACTCATTTCTGTGAATACGTTTTGGTGTACAATCCCAATAACTTCAAATATTTCTGATTTCTACCTTTGATCTTTCCTGAACCCCCAACCCCCTGATAGCATATACGATCTCCTGAGAAAGCATTAAATCAGTTGATCCCTGAGCCTACTGACCACAAATCTCAGTATTTTTGGAGCAGGATCAATTCCTAATATTCTCTGTAAAGTCTTCACAAATCATAAACAAAACATTCTTGGGAAGACCAATTCTCGGTGTTTGATTCTGAAAATATGGTCACCAGACCCTCTCAACTTCTGGAAGCTTTGCTTAGAAATTGTTTAGGAGAATTTGGGGTTGGTGGTGCACGGTTTGCCTGAAAATAAATCTAAGTGTCACAGTACTTATTTCCATGTGTCAACCACTCATTCTCTTAAAGCTTTGAGGATCTCTGTGCCTCCTGATTGACCCTTGCCCTCCTCCCCACATGCTCACCTGGTTGTGAGTTATTCCTGGGGATTTTCATCACTCCTCATGCCAGCCTGCACCTTGCCATGCAGACCTGCTTTGTTCTGCTCGGAGCGTTTGTCTTCTCTACCTCTCTTGTGTCACTGGAGTGTTGAGTGACTTCAATGGCTTGTGACCCTTACCACTAAGCTTGGGCAGAAATAGTTATACTGGATTTAAAGATTGCCTTTGGTTATATTCCTCCAGACACCAAAGACAGAAACTAAGGCAAGAAAATTTGGGGAGATGATCCCAGACCTGGATGAATCAGGACTATAGAAGTAAAACAGGGAAGGGATAGAGGCAGATGGGGGATGATAAATGACCAGGTTACCATCTGTGGACATCATTCCCATTGGGGACCTCTGGGAGAAGGCATAGAATATGTTTCTAGTGAGAGGCCAGAAAGTTGGATCTTTCATCTAGCACTTCCCATGTGAGATCCGTTGAGTTACTCCTGCACGCTTTCAGCAGCTTCTAATGCCTGCCTGTACCCCTAACTTGTGCAAATGAAGTATGCTTCAGTGACTAAAGGAAATCTCAGGTAATCAGCTCCAGGTGTTCCCCCAATAAGAAGCCCATGGGGTTACATGAAAAGTGAGACCAACAGCACTGACCACAAGGACAAAAATCATCTTAGAAATGGATCCAATGAACTTGTGCATGGACTAATTCCCTGCCTGAAAAGTTATTCTTTACAGGTGGATTCCCTTCCATCTGAACAAAATGGTCATCTTCACAATAGCTGATCTTCATAGACCCTTCTGTCTTCTCAGGAAAGTTGCCCTTGTTCCAGGCTCACTTGCTGTGCCTCATGCTAGTGGAAATGTACTTAGGAAACAGTACAAAAGCACAGTGGATTTCTGTTGTGGCTGAGCCCTATTTTGGTTCTTCAATAGAGCCAGCCTAAGATATCACCACAACTGTGTGTCATGTGCTAGACAGTTGCTTCTCAACATTTATTGGATGTGACAATGTACTAGGTGTGGTCCTACCCCAGGGGGCTTAAAATAGAAATCAACCTCTGTCTTTGATGTATGGTATTTTCCTGTCCTTTCATTCAGTGGTTCCTTGCTGCAGGTGCTGACATTTTTATTACTCACACATACGTTTCCAGGATGCCATCTCACTATAACAACTTCAAATTTATGCAGGAACTTTCTTCCAAGGAGGCCAAAGTGCCTCAAAATAAACCTTCTCTATCATCACAGGATCTTAAATGGAAGGAAGTCCCCATGTGAGAAAACATGTTTTCCTCAGCCCATTCCATGCAGGCCTCAGTTCTGCATCTGTACAATAGGCCTGAATATAACAGTTAGGCCAACTGTGAGAGTATTAAAGGAGACAACCCATGAGCTGACACAAGGCCAGGATATAGTAACCAAGAATCACAACCATTATGTTATAGAAATATCAAAGCTTTTACATGTAGTTTCTCTACAACATAAAATTTGCTCTAACATCTGGAAAGTAAGAAAATTTTACTTCAAGGGCTAGCCAGTGCCTACCATTCTGGGAACTAAGAATTGCACAGAACTTAGAATTTCCCATTGGAACAGTAACATCTAATTAGATGAGTAATCAGACATAGTCAGCTATCTAACTATTTATCTACCCATGTATCCATCCATCCATCCATCTATCCATTCATCCATCTTGCCTTTTTTCTCTCCCTCTCTTTCTCTTTCCACCATGTGATTTAGTGAGGAGCATGCTCTTCTCGTCTTGAAAGTTGGTCACACGACTTGATTTGGCCAGTGGGATACTGACAGAAGGGATTGAAGTTGGGGCTTTAATTGTTCTGTATGTTTTAGATTGGTCTTCAGGCATGATGATACTTGTACTGAGTTAGCACAGTTTTGCCAAGTCCAGAGAAATTTCAATTACCACTGTCTACTGTCTAATCTGAAACAGGTCATTGTTAACAATAAGGTTATGGAATTAGTGACTATTCCCATTTACTAGGCTCATACTATGTGCCTAAGCATTGCCTTTAGCTTATTATATGACTGAACTCACATCACAAACATCCAACAACCCTTTGAACAGGTAGTATTAAGTCCTCAATTTTATATACATAGCAACAAAGGACTGAGAAGGTCAAATAATTTTTCCTAGGTCTTTCAAAAAGGATGAATTCACAGTCTAAAACTGTTTCATCTAGCTAGGCATGGTGGTACATACTTGTAACCTAGCTATTCAAGAGGCAGAGCAAGAGGACCACAAGTTCAAGACTGTGTGATAAAGTAGCCACACAACAAAGCAACACAAAAATCAAAGGTTTGGGAATAGAGCTCAAGTAGTAGAGCACTGCCTAGAATACAAGCAGCCCTGGATGCAATCCCTAGGATGGCAAAAAAAAAAAATACATTAAATTATACTTTCTTAGTCCAGGGTCCAAGCTGTTCGCCGAAAATATTACCTACAATGCAGAAATTATGCAGAAATTAAGAAAAGCTAGGCACCAATGGCTCATGTTTATAATCCTACCTACTGAAGCTGAAATCTGAGGATCACGTTTTGATGCCAGCCTGATCAAGAAAGTCTGTGTAATTCTTATCTCCAATTAACCAGCAAAATGCTTGAAAAGGCTCAAGTGGTAGAGCACTAACTAGCCTTGAGCAAAAAAGCTCAGGGACAGTACTCAGGTCCTGAGTTCAATCCCTAGGTCCAGCACACACACACACACACACACACACACACACACACACACACACACACACACACACACGAGAGAGAGAGAGAGAGAGAGAGAGAGAGAGAGAGAGAGAGAGAGAGAGAACTCTAGAACACAAACCTATTTGTTTCATATTGTGAGAGAAGCTCTGACTCTGGCTATAAAATCCACCAGTCCTGAGTTCTCATCAGTGACTCTCTAGATATGTGGTCTTGGCTAATGGACATCTGTACTTTTCTAAGCCTCAATTTCCTCAACTGTAAATTGGCCTAATGTCGGTCATTTCCTGCTAGTGCTATATTATCAGAGTGAAGCAGCACTCACACAAATTGATACTCAGTCTTGAATGATGCTGTCTCTCAGTTAACAGCCAGGCTGGAGGCAGGCTCCTAGAAAGTAGCCATCATTCTAATGATCTCTCTCTCTCTCTCTCTCTCTCTCTCTCTCTCTCTCTCTCTCTCTCTCTCTCTCTCTCATCCTAGGGCTTAAACTCGGGGCCTGAATGCTGTCCCTGAGTTTTTTTGCTCAAGGCTAGCAGTCTACCACTTAGAGCCACAGTGCCACTTCAAGCTTTTGCCGAGGAGTTTATCAGAGATAAGAGTCTCATGGTTGGTCTTTCCTGCCCAGTCTAGCTTCAAACCACTAACCTCAGATCATAGTCTCCTGAGTAGCTAGGATTACAGGCATGAGCCACTGGCACCCAGCTTGATGATCTCTTTTTGAAGAACAAAAAGGGAAGGACAAACAGCAAAGGACCTGGGTGTCAAATTTTTTCCTCCCTTATGCTTTAGTCCTGGAGTAGCTCTGACGACAAGGACAAAGCTACCCTTTGTCCCGTTGCTGTTAAAGTTGGCTCTGGTGGGAAGTGTGGTGTTGAAATTGAGTTTGTATTTTAAGAGAGAGGCCAAATGTTTGGCCTCCTGACATCATTCCCCTGTTGCTTGCCCAAGAGTTTAGAAAAACTGAGGCTGCTAAGTAGGGGTAAGGCAAGCAGCACTGAGCCCAAGTCACTTTGGTATGGCTTCCAGCAGCTGAATGGGTGGCCTCTGTTCAGGACAACTGCTTCCAGATAACATGAGGACATGTGTGACTTTCCAAAAATGTAAAATTATCATTCATTTGAGTGCCAACTTCCAAAGTGGCACAGCCTTTCTTTCTCAGCCTTCCAACCTATCCTTGCTGGATATGTCACCACATGTCTACTCAGTGCAGTTGATGATGAGAATTCTTTTGCTCCAGAACTCAAATACATGTTGAAACATGGACTTTGCAGGCTATTCTGACCAAAGCCATATTCTCTCGGGATATCTCCCTGGTGTCTCGCATGGTGAAGGAAGCTCTTTATACCACACGAAAGGAATACCCAGTGTTGTGTTCCAATTTTAAGCAGCTTGTAAATTAGACCAGAACTTGAGGACTAACCTTGAAATAATATTGCATCTCACCCCAGTGCCCTTTCTGAGGTCACAAACTAGGGCTAACATATGAAAACAGGGTAGAGTCTATAAATTATTATTAACTCTTTGATTTTCCTTTGAGTGGCTAAGACGATGAAGTGGAATGGTTCAGCTCAGAATCTTGAAGCAGCAACTTGGCTTGCTTGCTAAGGCTTTAACCCTTCAGCCCCAGTTCATCAAGAAGCCCATAAAAAACCCCCATGAGCACCCTTCAACTGCTGCCTTTGACTCCCCTAATGAACCCAGATATGTCCATGGCGAAGTATGATTTATGGGGAAAGGAATTCCAGTATCTGTCATTTCGTCTTTGCTGTAATCAGGGATCATAGTTGACAATTTTATAAAACACTCTTGGTATACCAGCAAGGCAAACCACTTCTGAAGGGGGTCGTCTTCAGATTGTCCAGTACTTCGGTGGAACTTTCCTTTGTAAAAAAAAAAATTTTTTTTAACTCATACAAAACCAGGCTGTATATATATAACATAATGTCACTCCTGCTCTTAATATGTCATTTTCTAGAATCAATGAAGCAAATTTTATTGAGTGGGGTCTGATGACCCACACATTTTTTAAATGAGGAGATCTTTTTTGAACCAAAATACAGGAGAAACACACACAAACTAAGTTCAGATGGTGAATTCTGACCTCTACTGATCCGAGATTGATAGGGGGGAAAAAAGCTTTTTTCCATCTAAAGTTTAATAACATTCATGTTCCCATTACTTCTGTGACTGTTTCCAAGTAAATTCTCAATCCTCATTTCTCAGTATTTGGACGTCATTCCTATGGCTACAAAGAAACCGTTCTTATTACTATGAATAAAGTATTACACATCCTGAACTTTCTAAATACTGTGATGAAAATTGTAGCATGCTTTGGAATTCCATAATGGAATCATTTAACAAACAGAAGCCACACATTAAGGATCAATAAATCTTTAGCTCTCCAGCCCTAGCTTTTACAATTCAATTTTCACTTTTTTTAAATCATGAAAAGGACAAAAGTTGAAAGGGAAATACTTTCTCTAATGGCACTGATAAAGAGAAATGTTATAAAATCTGCTCTCCTGAGATATAAGACCAGATCAACCTGATTGTTAAAAACAATAAGTCTTGGTATATCACTGAAATGACCTCAATATGCCTTGTGTGAATAAGCTAGCAACTTCCCCTCCATCCCTATTGATCTTTGCCTTATTTACCCAGCCAACCTGTCCATGTTTTGATAGACCAAAACATACCACTTAGGGTAATTAATGATCAATAATGAGAAATACACCCACTTCCACTTACATTTGTTTTCTTTATATAACAACCCTTTCATTCCAGCCTCCTGGCAGGTAGATACTGCATCAAAAAGGTCTCAGTGGCTGGTGATCTCATATCACCCAGGTAACGGGGAAGATCCAGTGGACAGAAGTGAAAGGTGCCATCTTACTTCCTTGATTGGTTATCTGTGTTGTCTGATGTATTGCACTTCATGTGTGCCCAATTTAGTAGATTTATGGAATATGCATTCTGGTTTTAAGACCTTACCACTTAAAAAAAAGGCTAAATAGCTTTAAGAGAAGAAAGGAATTGCATTGTTCAAAGTTAACACAAGCAATAGAGGCAAAGAACAGGTAGAAATCAGGGTAACCTCTCTCCTAAGCAAAGGAAAATTGAAGATCTGTTTGAAAAGCCAAAAATGTTTAATTGTTGAGAACCTTTCTCTTAGTCAGGAAAATGACTCTTGAGATGCCAACTTTTATCCATATTGAGCCATAAAATATGCAAGACTTTTTTAATGTACTTTCCTTAGTTAGGCATGGTGGCTTACGTCTATAATCTTAGCTATCCAAGAGGCTAAGATTGAGAGGATGTATGTTCAAGTCCAGCTTAGGCAAAAAGTTCACTAGACTCAATCTCAATCAATAAAAGCTGGCATGGTGGCCCTTGTCTGTGCCACTTGTTTATATGATCAGCGTAAAAATAGGAAGCTTACAATTAAAGCTAGCCTGGGTGAAAAGTAGTATCCTATTTGAAAAAAAATAACCAAAGCAAAAAGAACTGTGTGGCTTGAGTGATAGAGCACATACATAGCAGGACCCCAGTACAACCCCAGTGGGAGGGGAACTTAAAGTACCCTGAGTGATTGAATTGTCTTGGACAAATCCATTCCTTTTTCTGGTGCTTTGTTTCTCCATCCATGAAGCAAGGGGCTGGATTATGTAATTGGCGATTTAAAGATGAACCTGAGTTGAGAAACTTTATATGATTTTTACTTGAAGATCTTTTTTAAAAAATCTCTCCTGTTTGTAGGGAAAGTCCTTTTCTAAAAGGTTACTTCTCTCCAGCAAGGCTAAAAAGACAGAGTAAGTCCTCTCTCCCTGACTCATAGCAAATGACAGGACTGTCCTGAGAAGCCCCTTCCTCTGCCCTTTGCCGGCATACTAAATGGATCCTTGTGAGTGGGATGGATTGCAAGAAAAAGGCATATTGTATACTTGCATCATAAATTTTATAGAACTGCTTCATGAAAAATAACTTTGAGCCCAAGAACTCCAGTAGAAAAATGTCTAACCTGTCTTCAAACTTGGGCACTTTGAGAAGTCTGCATTCCAGCAGGTTGAGATTCAGGTTGTATATCTTAGTGCTTCAGTTGACTATATTTGGCTAGAAACCCAAATGCCTGCTTTCTGGCAAGCTGCACTGAATTCATAGGTGTGAGCTCTTAACTGAGCTGTGTCAAATTGCCATCAAACATATGGGGCCAGTTCCTCCTGTTCTCTAATAAATAACAAGTAGTTCAATTTATTAGATGAGTGTTAATATTCCACATCCGGAAAACCAAGAATTTAAAGAGCAATAAGTACTTCTGAAGAAACGAACTCAAAACTAACTCAGTCTGAAGTAGGTAGGGATGAGTTATAGGCAACTTACAACTTTTTACCTCTTTATGTTGTATGGTGTCTATGAACATTGAAAGAAGATTGTGTTTCTTTAAGGGTCTTCAGTATATAGTAAGTCCTTTGCCCTTAGGTTTCTCTCCAAAGCATACCTTGGGGCAGGTCTTGGATGGAGGAACTTATTTGAGGAGTGACCCCATGAAGAACTGTGGGGAGGATAGAAGGGATGAAAAGGAAGTCCATAATGAGCAAATCAGCATTATGGCTAAATGGGCTTCATCCCCACTGTGTGTGGACAGTCAGAAACTCATAATGAAGACTCTGCCACACTGTCCCCTGGGAAGGGAGTAAGGTAGGAGTGTGCTTAATAATGGCCACCTTGCTGATTGAGAAGTGGCTCAGGCAGCATGCTTACACTGAGAAGAAACTTCTGGCCTGCTCAATTAGAGAGTTAACAGTCCTCCCTTCTTTGCTCAGAGGATGCCTCCAGGAAGAAGATAGGGGAATATGTTCCAAATACATTCTGTAATGAGCACGGGACACTGAAAACATGGGTTTCATTCTAAAAGACAAGTGGCATTATGATCTCACTTGACTTAAGCTATGAATGTGCTTATGCATGTACATATATGTATACATAGGTGCATATGTATATATGAACATGCATACACACACATATGGTGTTCTTTTCCTGGTACAAGGTAGTTTTTTTTCTTATTTATTGTCAAAGTGATGTACAGAGGTTACAGTTTCATACGTTAGGCATTGGATACATTTCTTAAATCAATACCTAGCTCTTGACAAACTGGCACTCACCCACTTGAGGGCACACCTCCAGTCTGACATTTTGCTTCCCTTGGAGATGAAGTCTTAGCATCTTTTCTGCCCTGGTTTGAGAACCAAAGAGGAGCTAGGATTATAAGTGTGGGCCACTGATGACTGGCTCAAGCTACATTTTTCAGACTTAAAGTTCTACCAAAGAAACTTCTTTTCCTCTTCCTGTAATAGACTGTACTGGAATTTGATACCATCTGCCTGAGGATAACAAACATGGTCACACAAACTTTTCCTTCAAGACTTCTACAGAATCACCTAATCCCTTCCTGCTGAACCCAGGGAAAGACCCTCTGAGACAGAATCAGACCAGAGATATAGTAAAAGAGGTTAAGAAGTGAGAAAAAACATGACCATTCTCTTCTGAAAGGCTTGGCTTCACTGGAAGCAGTCATCTGAACTGAGCTAAGACAAAGGCTTCAGGACATGCCTCTCCAGTGGAGCTCACTGTGATAGATCCAGCACACTATTCTTGGTTTGTGAAGTGTTGAGTTGGACTTCAGCTGCTTTTTCATGACCTTCATGGAAGGAACAGAGCACTCAGACATACACATGACCATGATCAGGAAACTCAAGGAAACCTTGGTCTCAGCCACCTTTTGAAGCTGTAGCCATTCAGCTTACAAAAGAAACAAACCATTAAAAGTAGGGGAGAGGGGCTGGGAATATGGCCTAGTGGCAAGAGTGCTTGCCTCCTACACATGAAGCTCTCGGTTCGATTCCCCAGCACCACATATATGGAAAACGGCCAAAAGGGGCACTGTGGCTCAGGTGGCAGAGTGCTAGCCTTGAGCGGGAAGAAGCCAGGGACAGTGCTCAGGCCCTGAGTCCAAGGCCCAGGACTGGCCAAAAAAAAAAAAAAAAAAAAGTAGGGGAGAGCCTTAGGTAAACGTTGAAGGGTCCTGAATATACCTGCTTTCAGTGTTCTGTGCTTCTTACAGCTGTATGTAGAATATATTCTAGCATCTTCTTTCTGGTGGGATACTCTAACCACAGAAGGGAGCACTGTTAGCTTTCTAACTGAGCAGCCCAGAAATCCTTAGCAGTGTAAGCACCCTGTATATACTCCAAGCCAGCCTCCCAAGTATAAAGGGAAAGAAGAAAGATGTTGAGCTCTGCTTTTTTTTTTTTTTGTCTTCACTGTCTGGACAGTAAACAAATCATGAACCATGGCAGTGCAGGGCCAGTAGAAATCTCTAGGAACGAAAAAATGTCAGGGTTCAAGGCAGCAGGGAGAGAGAAACAGTGGCCACCCATGACCGGTGAGGGTTGATGGGCACTAGAGAACTGTGTCCAATAGGAATTCTCCAGATAGAGGAGGAAGAGGAGAAGAGCCATCCTGACAGTGGCAAGCAGAGCTATGTGGACCTGAAAGTACATGGAAGTTTTAGGAAAACAGACCCAGTGGCTGCTGAAAAAGTATCCACATGTTTGTAAGAGTATTAAGTGGGCACACTCTATTTTAATAATTTTAAAAATTCCCAGTTCAGTTCATTATCTATAGAATGATATATAGTTCACATCTCTTTATAGCATTCTCTTCACTCTACTAATATAGGTTGACAATTACTTTGTTTTACATTTTATTATTGTCAAATTCAATGATGAAGTTCTACTTCCCTACACTCTTAATCATGCCTCAAATTCATTGTCCTCTTGTGTACCCCCCACATCCCAAGTGTTTAGCAAGACTTCCTGGATACTTAGAATTAAGATGACTTCCTAGCCTCACTCCCTGCTAGGGGGAAGTGGGCAGATGAGAGTTCAGGTCCATGAGATGGGAGACAAAGGTTTCATTCCAGGAACCTTCCTAGATGATTCCCTAGAAGGTATGCTTTCTTCTTTACCCTAGTAGAGAACTCAGGTATCAAGGCTTCCATTCCCAAGTGGAGGATGTTCCCCAGCTACCAAGTCTGATAAAGCTCTTGGGTTTTATTTGAAGCATACCATCCTTGCCCAGGCTTCACAAATGATTTATTTTGGTTCATTTCTCTCTGTTGCATCTGGGCCTTGTGTGCTGAGGCAGACCATCACTGCAAGAACCATGTGAAGGAGAAAAGTGGATACATGAACGTGGACAGGAGGTAGAGAGAGAAGGGCCCAGAGACAAGATACACTCAACAAAAATTAGCAGTACCCAGCACCAGTGACTCATGCCTATAACTTATAGTAGCTAAGATTTAGTTACTCAGGAGGCTGAGATCTGCGGATAGCAGTTCAAAACCAGCTTGGGCGGAAAAGTTCATGAGATTATTAACTCCATTGATCTAGGGGGAAAAAAGCCAGAAATGGAACTGTGGCTCACGAGGTAACACACAAACTTGGTGGGGGCGGGGGGGGGGAATCTGAAGGACAATATTCATCCCTGAGTTCAAGCTTCAGTACCAGCACCCCTATAACAACAACAACACATACACAACACACACACACACACACACACACACACACAGAGGCTGCTACACCCTCTTTTAATATTCATCTTTTTGCCACAACTAAGACCACGAGAGCAAATTTGTAATCCCAAATGCCTAGCAGAGCCTTTCATGATGAATTAATGACTGAGTGCAGGAGGGAGGTTCACCACAGCAAGCCATAGGGTAAACTTTACCAGCTATAGTGGGTTAATTTTTAGCTGATGGGAAGTCTGAGGTTCACAGAAGCACAGCCCACCTTGGCCAAAGTCATCCAAGCAATAAACAGCAACACTCAGATGCAAATCTAAGCCACTCCAAAGCCCATGTTCCCTCCATGACAGCCCACTGCCTGCTTTTGTGACACTTAAACATGACTTTGTACCAGTTAAGTATGATTAGGTGGCCTCACTTATAAATGACTGCATTCATATTGTTTGTTTTATAGTAGAGAAGGGCTGAGTTCCAATGTCCTCTCATCATCAAAACTCTTTGACTTACTTTGTTTTTACATGTCCTGAAGCTTTTGGAAAATCAGGTTTCGTGGTTGCTTGTTTCTGACCTCAGTTGCCAGGGTCCACTCTATTCCTTTTACTGGCAGCTGAGTCCGGAGGGCCAGCTCCCAGCCCCAACATCTGGAGATCCAGAGTCAACATAGCGATGCTCATCATGAAGGGAGTGCCAGCCCTTTTTGGAAGCATCGTCTAAAAGCTGGATAGAGGGCTCACCATTAGTGTGGTGAGCTGCTCCACATTCTCTGTGTACAGACATAGGATGCTGGTGGTAATGAAACAAAATTCCTGAGGGACGAGGTAACAAACAGTACAAGAAATGTATCCAATGCCTAACGTATGAAACTGTAACCTCTCTGTACATCAGTTTGATAATAAAAATTTTAAAAATTCCTTGATTATATAATTTCTAGCTAACTATTTGGAGACAAGTAATCATTAGTAATGCTCTGTCAAACATTTAGTAGTAAAAATAAAAAACTCTTAACATATTCCTATTTTATGGGTAAAGGCTGGAGAATGTCAGAAGAAAGGCATATGAAGAGAAATGATTAAAACTACATTATATTGTTTTAGAGATTTTGCTATTGGTAAATCCTCCTGTTTTCATCTCACGTGCAGAGTATACATGGAATTTTTTTAAACTGTGGGTAATCATGTACTGTACTGTACTAGAAAAACTGCAACACTTGGATAGGTTCGTTTGTCTCTATTGTCTCAAATCATGAGTCCATAGACACAGAGGCAGAAGCTAAAAATGGCAAAGATTTATTAAAGTAAAAGATAAGCAGAGCTCCTGCTAGACAGAAAGGGTCACAAGAGGAGATGTCAGCTGGAGTCCACTTTGCAGGGGTTAGTAAGGTGTTTCTAGGAGAAAACTAGTGTCTCTGAGGATTACCAGATAGCCTGGGCCACAGCAGTCCTAGACCCAGTCAGAAGTTCCATGCAAACTGAACAAGCTCTTTATGTCTTGTTTAGCACCTCTGAATGAATGTCATTCCAGTATACACATGTGGGGTTCAATCAATCCACTGTACTTGTGCAAGTCTTCTGGGACAATGGGCCAGGCCCTGATGCCAGGCAGCCTCATGCATGACTGCTCAAGGCCATGGTGATGTGATGCCCAAGGATCCACATGTGCCACTGCTCAAGGGATGTAGAACCTCTATGGGAGGGGCCTTTGCCGCCATTGCCTGGCCAGGCCTTTTCTGCTCTCAAAACTTAGAAGTAAAATCTAGGTGAAAAGGCTTTGAAGTCTTTCTGCAACCTGCCAACACCATCATGCCTTTCACCTCTGTTTCTACTCAGATTGGAGCTAAGCGTCAAGTGCTCTCAATTTCACTCTCTCATTTCATTTTCCATTGCCTGCCTTCCTTACACCCTGACACTGGAATTGTTGGCTCTCTCCTTCGATCTCATGCTTACAATGACATCAACAGTGTATTTATTTGAGCAGAGACCTCATTGTATCAGACTACCAGGACATAAATTCTAATACCTTATCATGATATTTAAGTCAACATAATTTGCCATATTTCTTTCTAGTCTTTGTGTCATGACAGCTTTGAGTCTGCCATGCCTATATCCACATTTGAATCCTCACACTCTCCTACTTTAATTTGTGTATGCTGTTCTATTCTTGAAAATGTCCATTTCATCTGTCAATCATCACCTTTATTTTTAAAGATAACAACAACAAAATAACAATTATTTTAAAAGAAAAAAATGCCCATTTCTTTTCTGGAGCTGGAATAGGACTCAATGATAAAGCACTTGCCTACCATGCACAAAATCCTGAATTCAACCCCCAAAGCACACAAAAAAGAAAGAAAATGCCCATTTCCTGGCCTACCTACTCACACCTGTTGAAAGTCCAATCCCTTTCAGAAGCTCAACTAAAATGCCACCTTTCGTTCAAACTTCCCTCTGACAAGCTGCTTTCTCTTGACTCTTTTGGTGCAACCATTCTCCTCTTACTTGCTTATTGCCTATTTCCTCAACTGTCTGTGTTTAGAGATCCAAAGATCCAGCATATCAATCCTTGGGTCTAACACAAAGAAAATACTCAAAAATATTTATCCGGGTAAATGTATTTAATTGGATGGGCACTGAAATTCTCACTAGCCTATATATGACTGATAGCCTTCTCTCAGAAATAGTATTAGCTTCAGACAAAAAAGGCAAAAAAAAAAATCTAAGAGATTTTTTTTGTCCAGAACAAGTTTGGAAAGTTGGGTGATGACAAAAACATGTTTTCCCAGTTCAAGAAACACCTGGTGTATGGTAAATGATAGCATGTGCCTTTATCCATATTCCCAACTCTGTTAACTGAGAGGAGACATCATTAATTTTTCCTATTGGAGTTGCTCACTGGTGTTGGTATTTTAAGGACTTTCTAGGCCATTTATTTGTAGTTTAGTTTAACAGTTTTCTAGGCTCTGAGTTTACCTGCTGGGCTTTCCAGTCCCCAGAGAATTTTAAAACACCAAATCGGTAACAAAATTTTATGTATCACTTCTTTAGAGGGAAGAAAGGTCAATCAGTACTAAAACACACACAGCCTCACTACACTAGCTAAGTAATTAATGAGGCTAGTTTGTAAGCAGGTTCCAGCTGGCAGGAGAAGATACACCATAGCCTCTGATTCAATTTTGTTTTTGCAAATGCCTTGCTCATGAAAACAAGACAGGAGTGCTGTTGAGTGCCAAGCTTCAGACAGAGAAGTGTCCTTGCCCTGCTCTGCCTACACCATCTCAAGTTTTGGCTAAGAGCCCCTCCTGGGTCTCTCAATCTCCTGCCAGTGGCTGCCAGGGTTTTTGAATTGTACGGTGGTTTGGTGTTGTGGATAAATATCCAGTATTGACCTGGAAAGAGACACTTGATTTATTTTGCTCTGAATCCTAGTTCAGTTTACATCTTACTTCTTCTGAGGCAGAAGAGGTATTAACTCACTTTTCCCAGCACCTTGTCTCCAAGACATCTTTTCAGGTTGTGGTTGGAAAACCTAATGGCCTCCCAAGTCTGCACAGAGACACTTGTTATGACTAACTGCCTGATAGAAGCTAGAATTGCTAGGGAATTGTCCAGCTGAAAAAGGACTCCGAGAAACAGAGTTAAGATCACTTACAACAAAACAATCCCCACCCACCCAAAAAGCCAGGCTCTAGAAATGGGCACCCATTAAGAAGCAAGAACAGCAAAGGTTCTATTTCAAATGATAACATTTATCTAAAGAAATTTCAATAATTTTTTTTTATTTCAAGCTGTGAAATTTTGAAAAGTACCAAGATACAGGGAAAACATCTTGATGGTTTGTTGAGTTTTCTCCTTTTCTATGGTTTTGAAATATAGTCTGCATGAGTCAACTTTATATCACAATATAAGAACACCTGAGATAATCAATTTATATAAGTTTAAGGTATATTTTGGCTCACAGGTCTGGAGGTCTTGATCCATGGTTGGTTGCCCCTGTTGCTTTGAGGTCTGTGGTGAGACAGAAGAGTGTGGCAAGAGTACATAGCAGAAACCCTCACGTCATAGCTGGACATAACAGAGAGGAGGAAAAGACAGGGATTTTCTCCTGAGAACCCACTCCCAGTGACCTAAAGACTTCTCACTATACTCCACCACTTAAAGATCCAACCAACCCCTCCTAATAGCACCACACTAGTGATCTAACTTTTGTGACAGGATCCTCTGGAGAGTATTTCAGATTCCAACTATAGCACTTACTTAAACGTGTTTAACTTAGCAGATTATGAAAACAAAGAGATCTATCTATATATTTAGGTTAGTTACTCAAACTCTCCTCATATTTTCTGGACTGGGGTAAAAAAGCAAGGACTCAGGAAGAGTTTACTATGTTTCCAACACTATGATAGGTGCTATACCAAACAGAAGTCTCTACAACATAATATTGGGCCAAAAGACAAACTTTCACTTATGAAAGATTAATTCTAGGGAACTATTTTGCAGACATTGTGCCTATAGCTAATGATACTGTATGGCATACTCTGAGACTATTAAGAAGATGCATTTGTTAAGTGTTCTCATAAAGAAGAGCAAAACAAAAAGAGAGAGAGAATGAGTCAGGGAGGGAAAGAAGGGAGGGAGGGAGGAATGAAGGAAGGGAGGAGGTGATAGAATATTCAGTGGTTTCACAGGTGTATATATACCTCAATATTCATCCAGTTTAATATATTTAAAATGTAAAGCTTTTCACATGTCGATCATACTCAAAAAACATCTTTAAGATAAATAAATGAGTAAATTTCCATGCAAATTTATGGCAGAACACACAGAAATGTGCAGCTGTGTCCCTGCTTCAACCAAAGGAACATGAGCAGACATGATGCAGGGGACTGAAATGCCCTTGTGTGTCTGGGCTTGCCTTCTGGCATTTTGTCATCACCATGAGAAGAACTAGAAGGTCAGCTCTTTGGCTCTGTTTAAAGCATAGACATCTCAGCCTAGAAGTGACTCTAGTCCCCTCATAGATGTATGAGCACACCCAGCAGAGTCACTAAGTCAAGCTTAGTCTACAGCACTCAGCCTTGCATCAACCCATGTTGACAACAGCTAAACAAAACACTCAAGCACCATCATCCACTGAGAGGCTGTAAATGCTATACATGTGCTCCTGGTACAGATTAATGCAATGCCTTAGCTGAAAAGCTAAAGAATAGAAATGTCTAATATAGAATTTTTAAGTAATTTGCCATGATGTGTATGATACAAAATGCTCCCCAATTGCCCTTACAACTTTTTATGTAGTACATACTTTGTAGATATTTTTTCCTTCTCATGGATACTTATTATAAAAGAAAATATGTTGTTTCATATCTGAGGATGTACGTTTAAGTTCCAAAGCACATGAGCTAGACTGAAGAATCTTTGTGGAATAAGTTTCTATATAAAAAAGGAGTCTTAAGGAGGTTTAGGAGTTCCCTGGACCACAAAACCAAGGGTTTGCAATATTCTTAATTCCAAGCCATAGGGATTCTTCATATGACAGCAACTGTTCATGAAGCACATGTTCAACTGTCAGTCCCACCAGAGAACAACAAGGAAATTAGCAATATTAACCCTATGTTTAATATTGATGGCATATAAATGACCCCACCAGGCTTAAAGTTCAGCTCTCTTTGCTAGTACATTGAGCCAGGTATAATTTTGATCAGTTTCATTTGTCAACTATGGATCACAGTGGTATCAGCTTTGTAGAACTTTGAGCCAGTTACTCACATAATATATTCATACAAATTTTATATAAATATAAATGCTCAATGACTCTTACTGTCTTCCTTAAGGTAGGCTATGTTTTCACTTGCAGAATTTGGATGTTGTCCTTCCATAACTCCAAATCCTGGCCAGTTCTTATGGAATTCACAAATATTCTTTCTTCTCTTGAATTAAATTCCCAAACACTTTCCCTTTCCAGAAATTGCAACTTCTAGTCAGACCTATGGAGATTCTGGCTTGTTTGGTTTATAGTTCATTTGAACCTATAAACTCATTGCTCAGTTTTCTTCTGCTCTGAACTCTAGGAGGCTAACTTTTATGGGCCATATCCACAGGCTCCCTGACTCGCTTCTGATTGGGGAGTTAACAGGTGCTAGAGCAGGAAGAAAATGAAATCAGATCATTTATTATTCTCATCTTTCTTCCTAAGAATCTACCTCAGGTGAGTGGTGTCTTTGCCCAAAGTCAACATTTCCTAAAGAGCAGCACTCTCTTACATAGCTCTTATGTGCATACATTGTCCATTAAAATAACCATTCCCTCCCTTTGTCCATGCAGACCCAGGGTTGACCATAAACTTCCATTTGTAGATTCTGCATCTGGTCTCTTTCTTTCTTGTACTCTCCTCAAGTTATTCACTTTGAGCACAATGTCTATGCCATGCTTCTCCTGCCAAAGAAGATGCAAATGTTTACCTGCCAGATTATATGAGACACAGACCCATGGTGCCCTGAGGATGGGGTGCATGTGGGGATAGAATGGGGCTTATAAAACTCAAAGGCTACTTTCAATAACAATGGGAAGTGTCTGTGAGAAGAAGCAGAATTAAAAGCTGTGAATATGCAGCTACTAGAAATGATAAAATAATGGCATTTTCAGGGAAATGGACAGTACTAGAACAAATCATATTGAGCGAGACAAGGCAAAAACAGAGAGACAAATGGCACATGGTTTTCCTGATATGCAGGTAATGGGATTAAATAACAAAGAGACATGACAAAGAAAACAGGACCCAAGACACCAATTCACAGCGAGACCAAAAATATCAGTCTTGGGAGAAAGGCACCAAAAAGTAAAACCCAAACACTGCTTCATATGTTCCTAAATTAATATCCAGATTGAAAAGAACTCCAAAGACAAGGAAGCGAAGGACTTCTTCTTAGTCTCATAGTATTTAAAGGACCCTATATTCGTTATCTCACATATGGTGTATACACGTGCACGTCTGAGGGAAGCTGGGAGGAGGGCACAGAATGAGTGGAAAGCGGGTTAGAAAAATACAGTAGAGGGGGCCCAACAGCTTCAATGGACATTGATGAGAGCAAACTAAGCAACTCAAGGGCAGCAGAGAGGAGGGAAGATATGAGAGAAAAAGAAGGAACAGATTACACTAAGCAAAAGGAAAAAATGTACATATCACCTGACCTAGAAGGAACTTCTATATTGTTAATAATCACAGAGTTCATAAGCATTGTAGACTAGAATGGCAATGTCCATCATTGGGAAGGTTTACAAAAATGATGAAAGCAAAGGGGGCTGAGTTGGAGAGAGGGAAGGCAGGGAAAAAATGAGAAAGGGGTTAGCAAGCATGACAAGAAATGTATATGTATTCACTACCCTAAGTATGTAACTGTAACCCCTCTATACATCTTCTTGACAATAAAAAGCTGTGAATATGATAAAGCACTTGTTTCCATAACTTGGAGTTCATTTCACTTAGCTTCATCTTATGTGATCATATGTGCATAGCTAATGAGCTATTGTGATCCTCTGCTAGGACTATCCTAGACATATACTAATTATTGTCAGTGAGAGAAACCGTAGTGTCTATGTTTCTTTGGGTCTGGCTCACAACACACTATGGGAAATTATTTCTTTTTTCTTTTATCTTCCCAATGGTTTAGCCCTGTTGACACTGTATTTGATTTCGGTACTCTGGGTATTGTATATATGTTTGCCTGAATCAGGGAAGGGAACAGGTGAGACAACAGGTAAAAGATGAACCAATGCAACAGCAATACTTACAAGACAATATGTAGTAAACAACTGTACAATGGGGGACTGGGGGGGAAGAGATTTGGGGAGGAGGGAAGGTGGGAGAAAAATGAAGGAAGAAAGGTATGTCTTATAACTAGCCCCTTCCTTTGCCCTTCTCTGTCTCCTGGCTGCCATTAGGTGAGTGGCTTTCTTCTGCCATGTCCTTCTGTTATGACATTTCTGCTTTCCCACATGCCTAAAAGAGATAGAGCTAGTCAACCCCAACGATGAACTGAAACCTCTGAAACTGTGAAGTAAAATACAACCTTCTTTTCATAAATTGTCCTGTCAGGTATTGTGTTATAGCAATGAGAAGACTAACATACTTGTAAACCCTCTTAGCATCTCCTGAGTGGCTATAATGTAGTTTATGCTCAATAAATACTCATTTGTTAAAAAAAAAAAAGAAAGAAAAACGGGGGAAGAGGTAACAAGTTTGACAAGAAATGTACTCACTACCTCACATATGTAACCACAACGCCTCTTACATCTCCCTGACAATAATTTTTTTAAGCTGTGCACATGCATGTTATTAGCCACTAAATTCATAAGTTGATACTCTAACACTCAGTACCTTAGAATGTGGGTGCATTTGGAGGTTGTATCTTTCAAACAGTGATTAAGTTGAGTGAGGTCATATGAGTACAGCACTGACCCAATATGACTGGAATGTTCAAAAGGAAAAGAGATGAGGGTACAAAGGGGAAAGAGCATGTGAAGACACTGGGAGAAGACAGTCATCTGCAAGCCCCAGAAGCAACCAATCTGTTGACACCCCCATCACAGACTTCTAGCTTCCAGAACCAGAAAGAAATGCATTTCCATTGTTTAAGACCCCGAGTCTGGGATACTCAGGTATGGCAGCCCCAGAAATGTAATACAATGCATTTGAAGTGTACATGGAAACTTACAAGATCCTCTTGGCAGTTTTGGAGGCATTTTCTCTACTGAGTAGCAGAGAAGAGGAGCCTGAGAACCTCACCAAGTTGTTTGGGTAGATGGGAAGTCTGTTATGAATATGCAGAGAATAAGGCAAAGGGTATTAAGCCAATGAGGACAGAATATGAGAATTTATAAGGTCAAATTATCAATTCCCTTAGAAATGTCTGCTATTAACTAACTCTACTTGTAGACTTTAATTCTAGTTTGCTTAAAGTATATCCCCTAAACAAGTTAAAGGGCACTATTATAATCTCAAACTTAGAAGTAAGATATGCAGTGGGGCAGGCTGACAATTGCATGCTCAGTATCCTCTCTGCTTTGTAGATCCCTGGGGACTAGCTATCCTATAAACCTGAATTATCAGGTTTTACTCCTAGGGTTTAAAAAGTCAACATGGATTTCTTTACAGATAATATTACACTACTATCTGGTTTCAGAATCTAGGACTATCAAATGTAATTCAGCCTTTATCTTCATGCTGAATTTCTAAAACTATTCTTTATAAATTGAAATGACTAAATCCACGGTTTGTATAGACATACTGCAACTTTATGAACCAGTTTACCAAAATGTGTTAATGTATCTAATATAAAAGGTAAGATAAATAATTGAAGTTATTTTTATAAGTAAAAATGTATCAAGATAGATTATATACATACACTGCTATTTAAATGGCAAAAAATCAATACATAACCTAAAAAATAAGAAAAGTGAGGGGAGAGGTGGGTTGGGAGGGGTGTGTAAGAATGTTGAAAGGGGCAACACTGATCCAGATGCACTTTATTGATAAATTACTTTGTTGAATGGAAAATCATTATACAGCTGCTTAAATTATATTCAAAAAACAAATAAATGGAAAATTGTGACAAGATGATAGCCTGGATAAAATGAAAGCAAGCTCAGAATGTTATTATTAATATAAGTATTTATTGAGCATCCTCTGTCAATACAGGGCTATGGAATCATACAGGGAGATCCCAGGGGGAAATTCCCAGGTCACGTACTATGTCCTGCAAGGCTCTTGTAGAACCTCTTCTCTTCACTGTTCTTATCTCTCTTTTATATGACCATGACAAAGGAAAAGAGCACTTGATCCAGTATGAATATTCCCTGCAATCCCACTCTTCACTGGTTGAGAAAAGTTGGGACCCAAGTTGCTACTTAGCATCTCTATTACTCCTTCTACTATCTGCCTATGTTCACTACTACATCTTTTTCTTCTTTCTCTTCCATGTTCCACTGCCTGTCCCAAATTGTCAATCTGCCTAAAGTGGTGTGACTGCTGCACCAATATAAACCAGCAAGACTGTTCCTTCCATCTAATTACCTAAATGGCCCATTGCACTGTGTCCTATGACCTTGGTTTGCTACACTGCTATTTAAACATTCTCTCATCATTTTTTACTTGAAAGGAAAGAATAAACTTTAGCAGCACACTGGTGAGTTGAAATAGTTTGCAACAAGTCTCCTGTATAAGAAATTTCAGAAAGGATTGCCGTGTGTGTGTGTGTGTGTGTGTGTGTGTGTGTTTGTGTGTGTGTGTGTTCTTTGGAAGCGCTTTTGTGAATAGTGAGGTACTAATATAATAATACTGCTTACTGAAAACATATTTAAAAGATCAGCCAATATGAGTAAAGGAGAAGTGGCATTCCATTTATTTATTTCCTGTGCCATACTGAAGGGAAATTTTCAACTATGCATGACATGAAAGTGAGAAAAATGTTCCAGTGTAGCTCAGTTTTCAATGACACATTTTATTGGTAAAAAAAAATTTTAACAGTACATCTTCAGTCCCACGTGACTGAACAACTAGCCTTTTATTGAGGTGAAAGCCCATAAGAAGAAACTTGTATTAAAGATTAAATATTCTTCAGGGACTACCTTCTTGTGAAACTTCCACTGTGCAGAATATTCTGATTCTCCTTGAATCACAGCTAAAACACTTATATGCTTATAATTTGTGCTGTTATCTGACATATCTGGTCATGTATGTACAAGGCCATTCTGCACATTCAGTCAGTCTCATGAGCATCAACCTTGGATCATAATTTAAAAAAATCAATCAGAATGGGAGTATTAATCAAAGAGCACCAAAGCTGAACATGCTCCCCCACTTAAAAAATGATGTTCAGTTTTTGTACATACATTGTAATTTCTCCTTGACAATTCCTCTCAACTGGTTAGGAGAAGCTATAAAACCAGCTGGGCCCAAGGCCTACCTGGGCACAGGTTATTATCTTCTAAAGACCTGACCATGATATAACTTGCCATAAGAAAGATTTCCCCAATTCCATCCAAGAGATATGAGTTCTTGATACATCAAAGTACCCTCTATATAAGCCTAGCATGTTCAAAGCCCTGGGTTCCATCCCCAGCACTCGGGGCGGGGGGGGGGGGGGTGTGTGCGAGGACAACCATGTTGTCCAGACCATCTGGGATGGCATAGTGCCTCATGCGACTTGGACAGTTCCACTGGCCAGCACAGAACAATGTACAGTGCAGCCACTGTAAAAAGCTCCACTGGGCAGGGTTGATCTATTATTGCCTGTAGGCACTTCCCACCTGAAATATCAATGACATATCACAAGAACCTAGTGAGGAAGGGTTGCCTAGCCCTATTTTATATATGCAGAAATTGAAATTCATAAATGTTCAATACTTTCTCAACATCTACCAGCCCTCTGTCTTTAAAACACATCCATGTATCATTTTTCTCTTATTTATTTATTATAAAGGTGATATACAGAGGGATTACAATTATATAAATCAGGTGAAGATTATATTTCTTTTTGGATAATGTCACACATCCCTCGCTCTCTCCCAGTTTTTCCCTCCCATCCTCAAGCACAGTTGTATAGTTCACTTTCAACATAGTGTCCAGTGAGTTCCACTGCTGCATTTGTTTACTCCTTCCCTCCATTTCTATGCCTCCCCTTATACTCCCAAAGATATATAAATGAACAAACAGAATTAAAAGGAAAAAACAGCAAAAAAGAAAATAACCTCTTTTCATATTGTAAGGTTCATTTCAATAAATATTATTCTGTAAAACCAAATGCACATAGGCATTTTGCCTATTTTCTCTTGTCCTAAGACTATCTTCCTTTGGTCTCACTGTGTGTGAATCCATAGATACCAGTATACTTTATTATGTCCTGGTATTTTAGATCTAGCTTCTACTAGTTTTTCATGAGAGAAAACATGGGCCATTTGTGTCTCTGAGCTTGGCTTACCTCACTTAACATGATTAGTGCTAAGACATAATATTAACATAATATTCTTTCTAATGGCTATGTAAAATTCCATTATGTGTAGGTACCACATTTTTTGATTCACTCATCTGTCGCATGGCATCTGGACTGCTTCCACAACTTGGTTATTGTGAATCATGCAGCAATGATCATGGCATCCATGCATCTTTAACAGATCTGTGTTAACAGTACATTTCCATGCTCACAGGACCTTTCCCCTTACATGTATCCTGGAAACAAAATTAAGGTATGGCTCCTTCCTTAACTAGGAGAGCCAAATATAATGACTAAAATTTTCAACTTCAGTGTTGAAAAAGGAAGGGAGACATTGTCACTTTTCCAGTTAAGTCATCCTTTCTGGGCACCTATGGCTCATGCCTGTCATCCTAGCTTACAAGGAAGCTGAGATTGAAAGGAGTGATGTTTCAGGCTAGCCCAGTCAAAAGCAAAAGATCATAAGACTCCAGTCCAACAGAAAAGGCCAGAAGTGGCAGTGTGCATCTGTCATCATAGCTATGGCTAGAAGTATAAACAGATTGAATATTGTACAGGCCAGCTCAGGGCAGACCTTATCTCAAAAATAATAACAGTAAAAAATAGCTGGAGGCATAGCTCAAATGGTAGAGTAACTGCTTAGTAAACCTAGAGCTCTGGGTTCAAACTCCAGTACCATCAAAATAAAATGAAAGCCATCCTTGCCCAACATTCCATCCAGAACTACTCTAGTTTGTTTTTGTATATATATATATGGAGTCAATCTGCTCAAACTCTAAGTATGCCTTTCCATGTGCTTCTCTTTCCCTTCTTTTTATATTTTCTTCAAATACAAGTGCTAAATCTATGCCATATTTTTATTAGTTTTACACGGATGATGTTGACATTTTTGAGAGTTATTTGATGTCTGAGAAACTCATGAACCTTTTACTTGCTCTCTTAAAACTTTATAAAAAGATCTAACACAGTGGGGAAGGGATATATTTATATCTAGACAAACCACTGTGCACCCAGAAGTATGTCAGCTGGATCTGAGGATCTCTCTACTTTATGAGTTATTCATTAAGCTGCTATCAACCAGTGTAGAGAAATATTTTCTATTACACCCTCCTGGACAGCATCTCTATTTTTCAGTGTTTCCTGGAAAGACAAATTCAACACAGTGAGATCATCAAACTCACCGTATTGTCAAGCCTGTTAGCTCTCTCCTCTCCTGCCTTCAGCACAAATTCTCACTGACATCTGATGCAGGCAGCAGAGGGGGAATCACATGAGCTACAGCTAAGTTCACCAGAATGATTTGTGAGCCTAGTGTTTGCACATGTGCGGCCATGCGGGACCTCTCTGGCCAGGCCAGCCATTCTCCTCCCACATCTGCTGGTTAATCGGAAATCCAAATGTACAAGACAGCACTGGGGAGCAGAGGGAGGAAGGATCTGCATCCCGCTCTGGAGAAGTTTTCATGCTGGAAACAAAGAATATGCAATTCTGGCCATAGCTGTTTCCAGGCAAATTTACACACGTGAAATTTATTATTTATCTGTGTGTGTATATGTTCCTTTTCTGGGGCTTAAATTCTAGGCCTTTGCCCTGCTCCTGAACTTTTTTGTTCAAGGCTAGCACCCTACCACTTGAGCCCACTTCCATTTCCAGCTTTTTGCTAGGTAATTGAAGATAAAAGCCTTATGGACTCTTCTGCGTGGGTTGGCTTCAAACCTTGATTCTCAGATCTTTGCCCTCTGAGTAGGGCATGAACCACAGAAGCCCAGCCATCATTTTTCTTTTAGGTAAAGCCCATATCACTCAGGAAAGGAGAGAATGTAGCTATTCCTCAAGCAGGGCTGCCCAGTATCATTTGATGAGTAGCCAACAGCAATCACTTACCCCCTCCATCTTCTTGCAATCTCCATTTTGTGCTTCTCTCTGTCTGCTCCTTGTTTCATCTCCCTCTTCTTTCATCCTTTCTTCCCAACTTCAGCGTTCCCTTGTCTTTGATTTCTGGAAGAGGCTAAGAATCAAATTCTGCATAAGCAAAGCCCAGTTGGGATGTTTATCATCAAAAAGGCAATAAATAAATAAATACTGTCTAGGATGTGGAGAAAGGGGTTTTCTCATATACTGTTGGTAGGAATGTATATTAGCAGAGCCATTCTGGGAAATAGTATGGCAGTTTCCCAAAATATCAAAACTAGAACTACTATAATCTCACCCATTGATATATGTGTGTGTGTGTATATATATATGTGTGTGTGTATATATATATAAATATCAGAAAATGAGATCAATATATTAAAGAAATATCTATCCTCTCATGTTTTTGCAGTTTTGTCTACAAGAGACAGGATACAGAATCAACCTAAGTGTCTATTAATGGATGAATTGATAAAGAAAATAGAATAGTATAAACAATAGAATAGTCAGTATAAAGATAAAGAATATTATTCAGCTATAAAAAATGAAATTCTGTCATTTGTGGCAACATGGATGAATCTGGAGTATATTATGCTAAGTTAAATAATACTAAAACAAATTCCACATGATCCCTCTTGTGCAGAAATGAAAAAACTGGTCCCTTGGAAGTATAAACAGAGGCCATGAGCATCTGGGAAGTCCTGGGGAGAAAAAAGAGAGAGAAGTTGGTTATCAGGCACAAAATTACAGTTAAATAGAAAAAATGGATTCAACTGTTACATGGTACAATAGGGTGACTACAATTAGCAGCAATTTATTGGGTAGTTCATCATGGCTAGAAGAGAGGATTTTGAATGCTCCTTATACAAAGGAATGATAAAAGTTTGAGGCAGGGGAAATACTAATGATTCTGATTGCATCATGACATGCTGAATACATTTATCAAAACACCATACCATTCCTAGAAATATAAAAATTATTATATATAAATTCTTTTTCAAATTATGGATGAGCAGAGACTTCTGAATTTTCCACCAATTTCCACAATTTCCATTGTTGATACATACCAGACATTTCAACTCCATTCTTTGGCCATAGTAATGTCCTTCCCCTTTGACATCTTTTCAATGCAAAACATCTTCCTTCTCCAGGAGATTAAATTAAACTTCATTAAAATTTCCATGGGGCTGGGGATATGGCCTAGTGGCAAGAGTGCTTGCCTCGTATACATGAGGCCCTGGGTTCAATTCCCCAGCACCACATATACAGAAAATGGCCAGAAGTGGCACTGTGACTCAAGTGGCAGAGTGCTAGCCTTGAGCAAAAAGAAGCCAGGGACAGAGCTCAGGCCCTGAGTCCAAGCCCCAGGACTAGCAAAAAAAAAAAAAAAAAAAAAAAAGAAAGAAAGAAAGAAAGAAAGAAATTTCCTATGTAATACTATAATATTTTTTCTAAGGATATAGAATGCTTGAAACAACTAAGCAAGAAAGTATGACAAGAAATTAGAATGTGGAAAATGAGCAACTCCCAATTTTGGCCTGGGTCTTGTGGGTGGCAGTGGAGAGCCACAATTCTGTGTGGCATTCCTACCCACACAACAGACAATTTTATTGTATGCACTTTTACCCAGATTCTCAAGGTCTCCAGGAAGACACACAGTCCTAACAAGGAGGAAAGGGCATTAGGTAGGGTGACTAACTCAGTAGCCAGTAGATAAACTGGGGAGAAGGGAACAATCCAGATGCACACAGCTGCTGAAAGCAAAAGGAAAACTACAGCAGTGGTGTTGTAGGTTGAGCTAGCAATCAACTGGGATGCAGCCATTGAGATGTGTTAGTCCTTTCAGTTCCAGCCCTGATGATACACATTGCAAGGAATAGTTAACACCACCCGTCTCAATAATACTCAGAACTGTCCTGTCAGACTTGATGTCAATCTTGCTAGCTGGTATATCTAATTGGCAACCATAAGGCAAGAAGCTGGCTCCTTTGGCAGGAGTGTGGGGGACTAATTGGCCATGCCATAAAAACTTCCTTCTTTTCTCATCTCCACTTGGTCAGCAAATGTCCATTCCATTTCATTTAGTTCATGAGTAAATTGTATTGGTATCAATTTTGTTTGTGTGCAGCCACCTGGATTTCATGATTCTTGTTATATTTTGTTGGGGTAAGTGAGTAGTATCACTTCTGGAAATACTCTTGAAAGAGCATAAAGATGCTTCTTTTCTTTTATATTTATTTCCCTTTTCTTCTCACATTTAAAAGCATGAGTCCACAATGGATTGGGGGTGGGGTGGGAGGGAGTCCTAAGGTTGAACTCGAGGCCTGGATGTTATCCCTGAGGGTTTTTTGCTCAAGACTAGCATTCTACCACTTATGGTGCCACAGCACCACTTTTGTTTTTGTTTTTGTTTGTTGTTATTATTTTGTGTTTTATAGGAGATAAGAGTCTCATGGACTTTCCTGCCTGGGCTGACTTTGAACCTGATCCACAGATTTCAACGTCCTGAGTAGTTAAGATTACAGGCTTGAGCACAATGGATTTTTTAAATTAAAAATTCTTCTCTTTTATTGAGAATGGTGGTTGGAGAGCTGCACTGGATACTGCTCCAAGTCAGGAGTCCCATCCCACTACCCAGGTAGCCTGAGCAGTGACAGTGCCTGGCACCTCATTTGCCTACTGTGTTTTCTCATAGAATGAATGAACATGAAGCAAAGCTAGCATGGAAATCCAGATTTTTTTGGTTTGTTTTTGCTAGTCCTGGGGCTTGAACTTGGGGCCTGGGCAAAGCTTTTGTCCTAGAGCTTTTCCTCAAGGCTAACACTCTACCACTTGAGCCACAGTTCCACTTCCAGTGTCTTTTTTCTGTTTATGTGGTACTGAGGAATCAAACCCAGGGCTTCAGGCATGCTAGGCAAGCACTCTACCACTAAGCCACATTCCCATCCCAGAACTCCAGTTTTTTAAACTGCAGCTCCAAAGCTGTCTCCCCTGGGCCCTTCTCTGCTCTGAAAGAATCATGTCACCTGACTCCAAGGTCTCTTTTGTGCCTGTAATAAAGCAAACAACCCACTCAGGAGTTGAGAAAGTCTAATGGGATCCCTCCCACGTGGGAGTAGTAGACTCAGAAGAAGGCTGTCGAGGGCTCAGCTTCTGAAGAAATCCAGAAGGTGCCTGTGGCATTGCAAAGCCATTGAACTGCCTGGGAGATGGGGACTTACGGAAAAGCAGGCTCTGTTTCCCTATCAAAGTGAACCTCATTGATGTAACAAAGTGGCAAGCTCTTTTAAAAGTTGCTAATGTTGCTGGGAGCAGGTGGCTCACACCTGTAAGCCTAGCTACTCAGAAGCTGACATCTGAGGATTATAGTTCAAAGCCAGCCAATCAGGAGATTCATCCTCGGGAGACTCATCTGTCCAATTAACCACCAAAAAGCTGAAAGTGGAGGTGTGTCTCAAGAATAGAGTATTAGCTTTGAGCAGAAAAGCTGAGAGACAGTATCCAGACCCTGAGCACAAGCCCAAGTCAGGCACCAAAGAAAAGAAAGAAAGGAAGGAAGGAAGGAAAGAAGGAAGGAAGAAAGGGAGGGAGGGAGGGAGGGGGGAGGGAGGGAGGGAGGGAGGGAGGGAGGGAGGAGGGAGGAAAGGAGGAAGGGAGGAAGGGAGGAAGGGAGGAAGAGAGAGGAAGAAAGAGAAAAGAAAGAAAGAAAGAAAGAAAGAAAAAGAAAGAAAGAAAGAAAGAAAGAAAGAAAGAAAGAAAGAAAGAAAGAAAGAAAGAAAGAAAGAAAGAAAGAAAGAAAGAAAGAAAGAAAGAAAGAAAGAAAGAAAGAAAGAAAGAAAGAAAGAAAGAAAAGACAAGAGTAAAGAAAAGAAAAAGTCACATATGGACAGGGAGTAGTGATTCACACCTGCAATCCTAGCTAATCAAGAGGCGAGCTCTGATTTCAGGTTCAAAGTCAGCCCAGGAAGATAAATATGAGGTTCGTATCTTAAATTAGCCAGCCAAAAGCTAGAAGTGGAGATATGGCTCAAATGGTATAGTGAGTAGAAAAATCCAAGTGAGAGCTAGAGGCCCTGAGTTCAAGCCCCACTACTAACACGAAATATCTGAGTAAATAAATAAGTAGGTAACAAAAATCACATGTGCTTTTGAAATGTGTGTGATATAGAAAAAGAGAGATATCACTGTATTGAAAATTAGAAAAATCATCTTTACTGAATTTGAGGCCAGACTAGGGTCTTTTCTACCTCAGCACCACCTGTCATATCACTATCCTGCTACTTTAAATTAATCAAAATATGAAAAAGAGATTGCATTATTTTAATTTACTGCAAGCATATGAAAATGGGCTGAGGTTGCCTTGCCTCTGTGTCGTGGTTGCAAACATCAGGTTCCCTTCAAGGCCTTAGGATTTACTCACAGAAGGATATGTCATTGCATTTTGCTTTTATTCTATTTTATTTTATTTCCTATTCATTGGAACTAGGAAAGGCATTCTCTGGCTGCTGGTGAAATCTCACTGATGAGAAAAGCAAGCTTTTCTTTTTCAGCTTTGAAAAGCCATAGGAAGCCTGGGTGATGGAAGAGAATTGGTACCTAAGGGGGCAGGGGGAATCTGACACTTCAATACACTTCACCAAATCCCTACAGACTGCCTGGTCTTTTCATCTATTTGCCTCTAAGCCTAGGAGCAAAGACAATGTGTTTATATCCATAAACAGCTACTTTCATTTCAGAAAGGGTTTTAAACTGTTTGCCTAAAGGATTTAAACCAAATAATTCAAAAAGCCCTCTAAGATGCCAGCTACCTTTTTCCCCTCCTTTAAAGAAAAGACTGGTCAACTTTGGGAGGATTCATTTAAATTATTTTACAGATAATTAAAAAGTACACATTGCAGAATGGGACCATTTCATCTCAGCACCAGGCTGCTTCCTTATGTGAGGACAGATAGGCCAGTGTCAGTCATCTCATCACCATTCTCTCCCCTGGGAGTTTAGAATTTGCTTCTGTTTACTTTCATGTAAATTAAGTTTGCATATCCAGAGTCTAATGTAGGATTTTTCTTTCAGTGAAGAGAATGTTTGCTGAGATTGCATTTGGTTCAAGAAACCAGAATGGATCTCATAGAGAAGGGCTGCTATCACCTGAGTCATTTTTCTAATTAAGTACTCAAGAAAAAAATAATCAAGAAGGGCACTAGTGGCTCATGCCAGTAATCCTAGTGTGGGGGCAGGCTAAGATCAGAAGTTTGGTGGTTCCAGACCAGCTGAGGAAAAAAAGTACAAAAAACTCTATCTGAATGAATGAAGTTGGCTATGGTGGCACATCTGTCATCCCAGCTATTGGAGAAAGGGCATAAAAACAGGAAGATGAAGCTTCAGGCATACCCCAGGGCAAAAAATTGAGACCCTGTCTCAAAATAACCAGGGGGTAGACTAGAGGTGTGACTCAGTGACAGAAGGCCTGCCTAGCAAGCAAGAAGACCTATGTTCAAAGAGCCAGAACCAAAGAAGAGAGGAGAGGAGAAGGGAGGGAAAGGAAGGGGAGGGGAGGAAGGAAAGAAAAAAAGTACCCTAACAGTATCCTGCCAATTTTTTTCTCTTTTCAAAGACTGTTGTTTTTTTTAACAACTACACTTGAATTCTGAAATCATGTAGGTATTTAATATACAACAAATTTATGAAGGATGGAAGACAATGGAGCTATTTACCTCTCTGTAAACAACGCTGCTCTCTGGGAGTCCACGTGGCATTGTATTCAACACAGACCCCTTCATGGAGGAGAGACTGAGCAAAGGTTGGCTGAGGTGATTTCACTATGTTGATACCTAATCCCCTGTTGAGAGGAAGCCAAGGCCACCAAGGAGGCCCCAGGCAGGCGTTTCAGTCAGTGACAGCTGAGACGCCAGTACACATCCATAGCGAGACACGAAAGCTCTCACATGGTAACAGCCCCACCTCAGCAGATCTGGAGTGGAGTGGGTGAGTCCCCACACAAAATGAAAAATCCAGAGCAAAGTAAACAAAGTGTTGTTGTTTTAAGATAGGAAGGTTATCCTAATTTGTTACCCTGCAGCCAATTTTGTAACTCTTGTACCTGCAGCCGATTTAACTCTTGGCTGTACCACCCTTTCTGTACTTAGGACCACACTACAGGCAATTGTGTTTGTTGTCCTTTACCTTCCACTTCCATTCAAGGAAAACATGTTGCAAGACCATCATAAAAATTATTGGAGTCCCTGGAAAGAATCTGCTTCCCATAGGCTACTTGTTCTAACAGAGTGATTAGTGTTTTCAGTAAAGCAAATGTATGTCCTCACCCCTGGTTATCTCCCTGTTGGCAGTGTAAACAAGAACTACGAGGAGATGCCACTGTGTGGAACTTCCGCTAAAGCCCTTGGTGTTTAAGGCTTGTTCCCCAGAGCTCTGCAAGTGGAAGATGGTGGAAACTAAAAGGTGTAACTCTGCCACATACTCTGGCCACAACAGGCTCCCTCTGCCTCACACCAGAAGCCTCTCTTGGCTACCATTTAATAAAGTAACTAGATAAGACTTATTTCTCCCTCAATAAATCTGGATGCAGTTCAGTGTTCTGAAGCAAATGCTGTGGCAGTTATCTGAATATTTCCAACTGATATACCACAGTGTAGGAACACAGAATGCCTGAAAATAGATCTGCGGTGTGTCATCATGCTACATGAGCCTTGAAGCAATTAAATTAAAACCTGTTTTACACTGGGTCTACATGCTTGAACACTAGGATTACCCACTGAGTGAAGCAAACAGGTTACTAAAATTTGTTCCACTGAATGACCAAGGGTAGAGGTTCTAAACCAATAGGAATGTTCTATAATCTGATACTTTCAGATTTGTTAAATGTGACAAACACTGAATCTCATATAATTTGGCATGGGAAATTTATGAATGATCTTCAGACTCTATCTAATTAATAAATAGACCTATATATCTGTTCTATAAGTCATGGTTTCTGTCTTGGCAGGGCATAGGAACCCTGTTTTCCTATCATGTGAAGACACAGTACTTGCCCCTGTTTTTTGCCCTTGTGCCCTGCGCAAATGCTACAAGAAGACCCTTACCAAATGGAAGGACTTGGAAAAAATTATACTAAGTGAAGTGAGCCAGACCCAAAGAAACATGGACTCTATGGTCTCCCTCATAGAGAGTAATTAGCACAGGTTTAGGCACGTCACAGCAAAGGATCACAAGAGCCTAATAGCTATGCCCCTATGAATGCATAAGATGATGCTAAGTGAAATGAACTCCATGTTATGGAAACAACTGTTATATCACTGTTGTAATCACTTTCAACATGCCATGTGAAACTGTAGCTTCTATTATTGGTGATCCTCTTATATCCCCTTCCTGTGGTTGTACCCGCACTATCACTGTATCTCATCTGAGTACACTGGATACTGTATATACTGGTATTAGAACTTGGGAAGTAAAAGGGAATTACAAAATTGAGAGACAAAGGATAAAAAGACAAACAACTCCAAAAGCAAATACTTGCAAAACCATTTGGTTAAACCAACTGAACAACTCATGGGAGAGGGAAAGAGGGAGGAGGGAGGGGAAAATGAGGGAGGAGGTAACAAACAGGACAAGAAATGTAGCCAAGGCCTAACATATGAAAATGTAACCTCTCTGTACATCACTTTGACAATAAATAAGAAAAAAAAAAGCAGACCTTTACCAAATGCACAACCTATTGATGCTTTGATCTGGAATTTCACAGTCTTGGAACTGTGAGAAATAATGATACAAATGACTCAGTCTCTACTATTGTATTTTAGTAGCATGACTAGACTAAGACATATGGATCTGTAGAAAGAAAGGGAATCAAAGCAGACTCAGGAAAAATAATTGACTCCATACTGACTCCAGAAAAATAGAAGCAGAGAGCTGAGGTTGACCCAGAGAGGCCAACAGAGAGAGTAGCTGCTGGAAATTCCATCCTGGAAATGGTTCCCATTTGGCTCTGCCACTCTCCTTTTCCCTGTGTTGTCACTGTGTCCCTTCAACAAACTATGGTAACATGCTAAAGTTGTGTTCTGTTCCTTAAAACCAAAGGGCTGTGCCAGGCCCACACCTATAATCTGAGTTACTCAGGTTGCTGATATCTGAGGACCGCCGTTTGAAGCCAGCACCAGCACAAAAATTTGTGTGTAACTCCAATCTATCTCCAATAACTAGAAAAAAGCTGGAAGTGGAGGTATGGCTCAAGGGGTAGAACACCAGTCTTGATTTATGGAGAGAGAGAGAAGCTAGCTTTAAAAAAAAGACAAGAAACAAAGGCTGGGATAAGAACATCATTCATCATCCAATGCTTATTTTAGGACCAGATACATAGTAGCAATTTTATTTGAAATAATTCTGAACCAGATAAAAAGAGTAAATGCATTCACTGTCCATAGTTGGTAGCCAATCTGCTGTGCTCTACTAGGATCAAAGATATTGCCTTTGACTATTTTTAGCCTTTCTGACTTTGTTCATCTCACTGCCATGTTTTTTGTCTTCTAAGATGACACATAAAATGTTGTAATGCTAAAGGAGGAAGCACTGGAGCCTAATTCACAAAGATGCGTTTGACGGAGGACAGATCTAGTTCACAATCCATATTTATTGCTCCCTTATCCCAGTGCAATTACCTTTTGAGCCTATATGCCAAATATTTAACTCTAGTACTATAAATAAGAACACATTGGAAACACCTTCAAAGCTAAGCAACTGCTCCCCATCTTTAAGAGGCTTCACTCGTACTGCTTTTATACAGGTACAGTCTTCTAACCCTCACAGAAAGCTGGGGGTGTTTCTGAAAAGAACCTATGGTAAGTGGAAGCCATCTACAGCAGAGCCATTTTTTTTTTTAGGAAAAATTCAGGCTGTAAAATAATTGAGAGACACTTTCAAGTTAACTCCAATATGTTCTCCAGAGTATTTTATGTACAACCATGGTTCATAAAACAAGCAGAAAATCTCAAGTGACCAGGAATTTGTGACTATCAGCTACCTCCTGACTTTAATGGGTAGAAAGACGACTCTAGTCTTACTACTAAGCCCTGGAATCTCTTCCCTCTGGGTAACGCAGCTTCTCTCACACCCAAAATCTCACATAAAAAAAAGACCAACTCCAGCTGGCACTGGTAGCTCATGCCTGCAAGCCTAGCTACTCAGGAGGCTGAGAATAGGGATTGCTGTTTGAAGCCAGCCAGGGCAGGAAAGGCCATGAGACTCTTATCTCCAATGAACCACCAGAAAACCAGAAGTATATGTGGCTCAAGTGGTAGAGTGCTAGCCTTGAGCAGAACTCAGGCACAGCATTCAGGCCCCAAGTTCAAGCCCCATGACCAACCAAAAAAAGACAGCTCCCTCTGTTCTGGCTGTTCAGTGCTCCAAGATTTTAAGGGAAATCTCCACATCAGAAGCCTTTCCGCCTAAATTTTGTAGCAATAATAGTAAGGATAACAAGAATAATGGAGCAGTGCATACATATAACATGTGGTACCAGACTCTGACAGCTCTCATTTAATCATCACTCAAATGACAAGTCAAGCTTCTCCCTTTTATGGAAGACTAAGTTTCTTATTCTAGTAAATGAAAAGAAAACTGGTTTTAATGTATTAACTTCATTTGTAGATGGTATAGCTTCTTTGAAACTGGTTGTTTACATTAGCAACTTATTTGGTATGTTGTTACTTTTGCTGGCTGGTGCCAGGATTTAGCTTAGGGCATCTTGTTTGCTCACTGGTGCTCTAACTTTTGAGCCATACCTCCAGCCCTGCTTTTGTGCTGGTGATTTTGGAGATGGAGTCTCATGGACTTTTCTGCTCAGGTTGGTTTTGAATTGCAATCCTCCAGGTCTCAGCCTCCTGAGTAGATAAAATTAAAGGTTGAGCCATCTGCACTGGCTTAACACTCTGATTTTTAAGTTAACCTTATACCTTGGTTTCTTCATCATCCTCCTGCTACCAAGTAATAAATTTGGTATGTCATCTGAGGCTTTACGCTGTGGATGGCATTGTTCTGTGCACAAATAACTCAAAGAGGCAATTCAAGAGCGACATATCCCAAGGCCCTCTCTTTGGAGCTGAAGTTTACGTAGAACTTCATGTGGAACTTGCTTGAAATGGAAATGTCTCCTGATTGACTTTCTCTAAGGCCAGTAGTGATTCCTCAAGTGGTGACCCCTTGAATGCAGTGACCCACTGGAAGGGGGAACAGGCCACAATCTGCTGTGGAGGCCACTGGAGGCGCAGAACTAAATTTGGAGAACATGAATCTATTAATTGCATAAAAGGCAGGCTGTGTAAGGAACCAGCCTCTACTTCCATGTCTGACCATCTTACCTGCCTTTGACTTTCTCTTTGATCCCCAGCCCAACACATTGGTAAACTTCATAAGAAAAATCCTGTAGTTTGGTGGGAAGCAGCAGACTCAGGGAGAGGTAGAGACAAATAGCCATGACATGAAACCTCAATATGAAGTGAGATGATCTCTGCCAAACCCTCAGCTTATTTCCTCAGTCATTGTCTCCAAAAGTCCTCTTGAAGACCTAAGTTTCAACACTCAGAATGTGTCTGTATTTTGGGGCTGGGAAGATAGCCTAGTGGTAGAGTGCTTGCCTCGCATACATGAAGCCCTGGGTTCAATTCCTCAACACAATGTATATTAAAAAAAAAAAATCCAGAAGGGGCACTGTAGATAAAGTGCTAAAGTGCTATCCTTGAGCAGCAAAAGAAGCCAGGGACAGTGCTCAGGCCCTGAGTTCAAGCCCCAGGACTAGAAAAGAAATGTGACTGTATTTTAAGACAGGGTCTTTACAGAAGTTCTTAAGGTAAAACGATGTAAAATGTGCGGGCCATGATGCAAATAAGACTGGTGCACTTATAAGAAGAGACTGACATACACATGTACCCCAGATCATATGATGACAAGGAATGACAAGCAAAGGAGAGAACTCCCAGAAGAAACCAATCTTGAGGACACTTAGGTCATGGAATTTTGACCACCAGAACTGTAAGAACATTGTGGGGGGAGGGGGGACTACTGGTGATTGAACTCAGGACCTTGAGCTAGAGCTGAGTGCTCTACCACTTGGTAGAGTGCACACATGCCCGACCCTTTGCTTTTAATTTGTTTTTCAATCAGGGTCTTGCACTTTTGCTGGTGCTGCTCTCAGACTGCAATCCTCCTATCTCTACCTCTCAGGACATTGAGATTATAGGTGCATACCACTATGTCTGGCCCTGGAAACATATACTTCTTTTGTTTAAGCAATCTAGTCCGTGATACTTTTTGGTTGCATTCCTAGCAAACCAATGCAGTGAAATTAGCCATGCTAACACTAGAGCAGTGATGGGGGAAGAGGTTTTCCATGTCTGTCCTTTCCAAACCCAGAGCAATATGGGAACACCTAGTTAAAAACACTCAGAGGTCTTTGGTATCTCCTCTGGCTATTCATTGTTAGGAGTAAATATCCAGAAGTACTGTTCTCTTGCTCCTGGTCTTCTGCTGTTTTATTCTGCACTGGACACAGAGGATGCCACCCCAGCCTCTGTACTCAATATATTTTCCCCACAGAGAGATCAGAATCAGGATCAGAATTATTACTCAAAATCTGATGCAAACCTGGGCACGGATGGCTGACTCCTATCATGCTAGCTTCTCAGGAGGCTGAGATCTGAGGATCATGGTTCAAAGCCAGCCCCAGCAAAAAGTCTGTGAGACTCTTACCTCCAATTAATCACCAGAAAACTGGAAGAGAAGCTGTGGCTCAAAGTGATAGAATGCTATCCTTGAGCTGAAGAGCTCAGGGAAAGCATACAGGCCCAGAGTTCAAACCCGATGACTGCAAAAGAAAAAGAAAAATCTGATGCCCCACGTAAATGAGAATATATTCCATGATATTAAACAATACTTGAGAACTAGGAAAATCATGTGCATGCATAGTACATCTTAACCTTGTCTTCCTGCTAGCTTCTGCCTGGTCACTTCCTTCCTCCTTCATGTCCAGAAATAAACCTGAAGTCTCTTAAATTCGCTTGTGCCCTTTGCCTCAGTCACTTTCCTCAATAACTCGTTCCATATGTCCTCTACCCACTGAAAGTTGGAGTTCTGTCTGAGTTGTCTGTTTTCTCTGTGTTTCCTAATTTTATGAACAATTTCCTATCAATGAGGTCAATTAGACCAGAGGATCCTGTTCCAAGGACAGTGGCCCAGTCCCCCGCTAGGAATGGAGCCCAGCTTCACCCAGCCAGAAGACCAGAAAACAGGCTGCCCAAGCAAGCTGCATGATCTAATTCTGTAGATATTTTCCACCACTGAGTTCTATAATGCCAAGTGGATTCCGTGACAATGAAATGACTGCTTTGCCATCGTTAACCAAAACCAAAGAAACCCCTCCCTTTTCCATTGCTGGAACCTGACAAAGCAACAAGTCTGATTAGTAGGATTTGTTTTAAGGATTAGTAAGGGTCTTTTTGTCACTGACAAAGCAATACCTGGCAAGTGCTTACTTCGATGCTTCAATGATGGATTATATGAAAAGTCACCATGAAAGATAAACCAGCACAATTTTAATGCATCAAATGGCCCCTTGCTAAAAACCACAATTCTTAGATCCACGTTTTCATTAAAGCAGCCTTTTCACTTGGTGTAACAGATTCTTACTAAACACAGCATTTTTCCTAAACCAAAGAAATCTTATGACCAGAAACAAATTTCTCCAAGAGATCATTTTCCAATCAGTTCTATTACAGCAAACCTATTCCATTATACTTACCTCCAAAATATACAATTACATGAATTAGCGTATACCAATGAATTTTCAATTTTTTGCCTGTTAGCTCAAACCACATGAAATATCTCTGCAACCGGATATTTTTATTGAGACCAAAGCATACGCATTCCAAACAATGCATTTCTATTCAGATTCCTCTGAAGACTAATCAAAAAAGTTTGTATTATCTGTTATCAATATGTTATTATTCAAACCATGCTTTTACTTGATTCTGCTCATTCTCTAATTCATTTGAGCACATTTGGGGTGCGGGGGCAGATTCTATCATCTGTTGTATATCTTCCCCATTGAGACCTCAGAGAACAGCAAATAATATATTGTTGATATTATTTGCAAGACTGCAAAACATGCCAATCACTAATTTGGAGCTGAGGAAATTTCACCTACAGAGACCAGAAGCTGTGAACTTTCTTTTAATTTTCTTTGATGTACTTCTTAATGGCCACTGGTGCTAGCAGCACATGATGAGCAATTTCCCAACAATGAAAGGAAATACTAACACACAAGGAGATGAATGATAATAAGATTATTCTCTTGGCCAGCTTGATTTGATCATACCTTTAGAAAGACCTTTCAGCTTCTCCCCAAAACTGCAGATCTTTAAAACTGATTCTTGGAACTAGCCATTCCTGGTTACATTTCTTTCTTCTCCCTTCTGGCCAAGATACGTTCTTTTGTAAATTCTCTGGACATGAATAAAGCCAAGTCTTTGCAGCCTGGCTTTTTCCAGGCTGGTTTCCCAGTAAGGCCATCACCACACAAGCATTCTCTCTCTGTCTCTCTCTCTGTCTCTCTCTCCCCCCCTCCTCACTCAAGCTCATACACACATATGATTCTTGTTGACATAAAATCCAACTGTTTCACATTCTTGCAGAGCCTATTCCAACAGCCAGCCCATGACAGAAGGCAATACCTAGAAGACTATTTTGAGTTGTTAACTCAGTCCTTCACAGACTCTTGGCTTGAGGCTGAGGTATGGTCCCTCCATTTGTTCTAACAACCCTCACATGATCCCAGCTCTCACTTTGCTTCCAGCAGGAAGCAAACCCAGCTGTGAGTCCCACATTCCAACCAGATGTATTCCCTTCCCAGGATGCACCTGCAGCCCAGAGCTTCTCCACCAACCCCACTGATCAGTTCCCTCCCCAGTTCGAAGTAAAAAGAATCATCCAGAACAATGTTGGTTTGCTTTGGTGTTCCAGACTCTCTCTGGCTTTTTTTTTCTGTGCTTTCCTTCCTTTGATATGTTTTACAGATGCTTGTCAAGATTTGTAAGACTTAATTGCAGGCATATTCTGATTCTGAACTATTTCCTAACCACTGTCTTATGACCTGAAATTGCAGACCCCTGGGGTTTTCAGAACCCTGAGGTTTGTTTGGTTTGCTATGCTGGCTGGTTGCTTTGTCTAAGCCCAGACTCTGCCTGGGCATTCTTTCCTCAGTGGCAACCCTTAAGTGCCACTCCCCTTTAGCATTCAAACCACCACCACCCACACTCACATCCGACTTGAAAGCTCTCTGCATGACCCCCAAAATACCTGAACAGACATTTTTCACTTTGCTACTCTCACTTTCATATATTAGGTCTCTTCTTCAGGCTCTAAAAACAAACTCTGATATGCTAAAAATATCATTATTTCTTTTTTGATCAATTTAATTTCTGAACCCAAGTCCTCCACCCCCATCTGACTTTGCAGCATACACAATCTAAGATGTTGTTGGGACTTGCACCAACTACCTTTAGATCAGGGTTAAGATCAGGCAAGGTTTTGGAAAAGGATAAAAACATGTTGAGAGGTCCTGTCTGTAGTCTCTTTTTCATATAAATATGGCTGTGGCACCCATCACCTCTGTGCCTGTGGGTGCTCAAGGTATGAGGACACTGGGCTCCCAGTCAGGGTACAGTGGATCCTAGCTTTTGAGTTCTTGTCTTTGGTGACTGGTCACATGACTTCCTTTTGCAATATCTCCCAAGAGAGTGCCAGAATTGCCTTGTAAGTGGCTCTCAGACCACTATTCAGCCCTTGACTCACAGTTGAGTTTTCATCAGAGAGAAATCTCTTTCACCAGACACTTCCTGCCCTACTGTCAGTTGAAACTTTTGAGAACAAAACCAAGAACTTCCCAGACCTTAACTGAATTCTGTCCTTCACCGTCATTCACTCTGCACAAGGCACAAAAGTTTTTACCAGTTTGAAACTGGAGAATAGAAAAGGAGATGCAGTCATCAACTCTATGCCAATTATCATCCAATTTCTTCAGCAATTATGAACTTAACATTATATAATTGAAATATAATATATGATATAACAAATATGATGCATTTGTTATATATCATTTAGTATATCATGTATGTTTATGTATATATTATATAAATGTGCTTATATTGTATATAAACATTTTTCTTATATTTACACATATGTTTATATATTTATTTATATATGAATATATTTATATATTTGTATTATATATAAATATATGACATATTGTAACCTCTGCCCCAAAAGACACATAGCTCATCATTAAAATGCAAAGTGAGACTTCTTTTAGAGAGAAGTAGCACAAAATTAAATATACCCTACAACTGTTACTTATCAGACTGGAAATAGAAAAAGACAAGAAAGCTTAAATCAGTAAAGCTGGATAGACAAATAGTGATACAACAGATTTTTTGTTCTATCTGTTGGCATATTTTTTCTAGAAGGATCATGTGAGGAAAAGTTTTGTGCAAGATCTTCCATAGTGTCACATAGGAACTCAATGTTCAAGAAAGTCAAAGACTCCTGAAAAATGTGCTGTGGTCAATCATAATAAGGAAAGTCTATAAATCTTATAAAAGACATGACAAATCATGAGGACCTGCAGGGTTAGTATATTTCTATTCATCTTTAGTTTATGGAGATATAATGTAAATGTAGTAGGATGCCCATATCTGAGGTGCACAGCTTACTGAAACTTTCTATTTGATTATACCTTGTAATTACTATCCAGGTCAGATGCTGAACATTCCCATAGATGGTTTCTTGCATGCCATCAGCATCTTCCCTAAAGATAACTACCATCCTGATATCCATCTATACAGACTAGTTTCAGAAAGTGGAGATGTGGCTCAAGTGGTGGAGTGCCAACCTTGAGAAAAAGAAAAAAAAAGCTTAGTGAGAACACAGGGCCTGAGTTGAATTCCCAGTAAAGGCACAAAATAAAAATACAGATTAGTTTTGCCTGTTCTTAAATTTCATATAAGTAAAAGTAGACAATACATACTCTATCTATAACATCCTATTTTAATATTGTGCATAATTCTTGTTAGTTGATAACTAATTAGTAATAATTATTTATAGGGGTTTTTAGCAAGCACATAGCTTCAGTTATTTAACATCAATCAAATCTGAATGCATTACAACACTCAGATTTTTCTTTACATGTTATAAATATATCAAAACACATTTTAACACATTTGTCATAATTCTTATCCATCATGAATATCTCAGTTTGAAGTATTTTCTAATACAGCAGATGTGTAAATTGAATGTCATTGTAGAATTTTTCCCTGGCACAGAAAATCAAAATTTAAATATTTCCCACTGTAAGTCAACCAGGCATAATTTCCACCTCAAGTCCAACTAGATATGTATTAATAGACATGTAAAAATGCTTTTAGCCTTACTCTTCATTACAATAATATAATGTTTAAATGTACCATAAATTCAGCTTTCAAGTGTATGACTGCCAAGCGTCAGTGCATCCAACCACCAGACATCCTCTTGCTGACATCTGCTGAAAAAGTCCCCTGAAAAAGACAAGGAAATGATCCAGAAATCACTAATGATAACATTTTGACACAATTGCATGAGGACTGTAGGTTAAGCAACACAATGTTGAAAGCAAATTTGCTATAATGATTCAACTCTGAATCATGGCAATTATGAATAACAATTGTAATAACTAATATATTCTCATCCTTAGGTAATGGTGAAATGGTGCTCTTTATGTCTGGGGAAAATTGCCATTTCAGGCACCAGAGATAACCAACCATAGGACAATGCAGCAGCTGGAGAAGGACTGGTGTTAGAAGCAGACTCAGCCATAGAGGTGAGCAGATCCAGAAGTGGTTTGGGGACATCAGTCCCAGAGCCAAAACATGAATGATACCAAACAATTATGAAGAAGTTAAAAGATCTTATCAAATTTAAAGTTAACCAAATTAAAACTTTAAGAATAAGTGTATCACATATTGATATGCACACAAACAGCATTGTGTATATACAGTGATAATATTCTGTGCAAATAAAATTTACTAATCCTTTGATTTCATCACAACCTTCCTTTTAGAGAGCTAGTTTAACTGCTTCTGTGAGGCATTAGAAGTGAGCTACATAAGCCCGTTTCTGGGGCAGATTAACTCAGCCAGCACCCCACTACAGATCCAAGCCTAAAAGATGAGGTTAATGGTAACTAATAAGAGTATGATGAGGGCTGGGAATATGGCCTAGTGGTAGAACGCTTGCCTCCTATACATGAAGCCCTGGGTTTGATTCCCCAGCACCACGTATATAGAAAACGGCCAGAAGTGGCGCTGTGGATCAAGTGGCAGAGTGCTAACCTTGAGCATAAAAGAAGCCAGGGACAGTGCTCAAGTCCTGAGCCCAAGGCCCAGGACTGGCAAAAAAAAAAAGGCTATGATGAGGCTTCCTGGTCTCCTTATGATAAGAACCTTCTTCCTAGAAGTAACTTTATATATTCTTTACCTTTTAGACTTTCATTGTCTTGTAGAGGCAAAATGCCATCTGATCAGGAGCCAGTGACTCAGATCTATAAGCCTCGATAGTCAGGAAGGAGGTTGATATCTGAGGGAATGCATTTGAAGCCAGCCCAAGTGAGTCTGTCAGACTCCTATTACCAAAAAAACAGAAGTGGAACTGTGGCTCAAGTGTAGGGTGCTAGCCACGAGCAAAAAATGCTCAGAGACCACACCCAGAACCTGAGTTCCAGCCTCAGGAGTGACACACACACACACACACACACACACACACACACACACACACACACCCCATATCAGAACTGGTTCATAGCAGGCAAAGTTAGGTAAATATTAATAATCTGATAATGAACCCCAAGTTGGGCTACTGCTAATAATTAGGGCAAGTTAAAGGCTTGAAAATATGAACATAGAAAAATATATAATGAGCCAATGCCATATTTACTTCTTTACTGTAAAATCAAAATGAAATAATGAATTATTAAATAAATGCTTTAGGACAAAAGAAAGAAAAAAACTGGTAATATATGGGTCTTATCTAGATTAATCCTTTACTTGTTTTATCCAGTGTTTTTTTTTTATTTCCAATTGTTTATTTGATTCCAGACATGCATAGACAAGGACAATATTTTAGAAGTATTTAGCAAGGCATCAATCAAAGCAGTCACAGTAGACTGATCAAAATGTATTCTGGCTGGTGCCCTGCTCTTTATCCAGTGTTTTAATTTGTAATCATCTAAAAAATGTAAACAGCTGAGTGAAATAAGAAAGACAATGAAGGATATGTAAGAGGAATTCGATGAAGATGTAGAAATTTTGGAAAAAACTAAATTTAAACCCTGGAAACACAAAGCTCAGTGATCCAAACAAGGAACTCATTTGAGCTAGGTGTCAGTGGCTTATGGCTATCATCCTAGCTACTCAGGTGGCTGAGATCTAAATGTTCAGACAGCCTAGGTGGAAAAAAAGTCTGGGACATTCATTCCATTTCATTGATCTACATTCTGATTATGTACCAGTGCCATAATGCTTTTGTTATTGTGGCTCTGTAGTATAATTTCAAGTCCAATAGTAGGATACTTGCAGTGTTACTTTTTAGTCAAGGATAAATTTTATTACTCAGGTCTTTTTTGTTTCTATATGAATATTATAACTTGTTTTTCTACTTTTGTGAAGATTGATATTGGGATTTCAATGAGAATTTCATTTGCTCTCTAGATTGCTTTTGGTAGAATAGCCATTATTACCATATTAATTCTGCCAATCTATGTAGATGGGAGATTTTTTTTCCCATCTTCAGATATCTTCTTCAATTTCTTCAAAATTCTACAGTGTTCATATGGATATCTTTTGCCTCCTTCATTTTCTAGGTGCTTTTTTAGGTTATTATGAGTGAAATTGTTCTGCTTCATTCCTAGTATAGAAAAAAAGTATTGATTTTTTTAATGATCTGCTACACTGCTAAAAGTGTTCATCACATGTAGGGTTCTTTTTTGGTTATGTCTTTAAAGTACAGAATCCTATCATATGCAAATTAGGGTAATCAGGCCCTTTGAATTGCTTTTATTTCTTCCTCTTTATTGTTCTGGCTAGAAATCCCAGCACTACAGTGAATAAGAATGGGCAAAGTGGACACTCTTGTCTCATTCCTGACGTAAAGGAAATTATTTCAATTTTTCCCCCAGTACCATAATATTGGGACATGTTTATCATTGTGTAGTCTTTATTATGTTGAGTTAAGTTCCTTCTGTTACCCCTAGTTACCTCAGAGCTTTTATCATAAAAGTATGCTCAATTCTACAAAAAATATTTCTGCGTCTATTGAGATTTTGGCCTTGATTTTGTCTAAATGTTGTATTTTATTTATGCTAATAATTGTTAGTTTCTCTTTGTTCCCTTTATTAATATGAAGTTATTTTCTTTTTTTTAACTGTATTTGTTTTGTCTTTTTTTTTTTTTTTTTTTTTTGGTACTGGGGATCGAACCCGGGACGTTGCACTTGCTAGGCAAGCGCTTTGCCACTGAGCTACATCCCAGTCCTGGAGTTACTTTCTTTGTCTCTTCTGGATAATTTTGGTTTGAAATCTTTTTACATTAGATGTGAATAAAGGTATTCCTGCCAGTATAACCACTACAGAAATCAGTATGGAAGTTTCTCAAAAAACTAAAAGTAAACCTTCTTTATGACCCCACCATAATATTCTTAGGCATATACTCAAAGGAGAGCAAATCAATATGCCAGAAAGACACCTTCAAACCCATGTCTATTATAGCTCTCTTATAACCAAACTGTGGAATCCACTGAGTTGCCCAACAATCAATGAACAGATAAACTAAGGTGTGTGCATGTGTGTATAGGTATATTAAACTATATATATGCATATATGTGTGTATATATGTGTGCATGTGAACAGAAGAAACTTGCCTTCTGAGATAGAGACTAACAATAAAGTATTACACTGCCATAAAGAAAAATAAAATTTTAACATTTGCCAGAAAATGAATGCAACTGGAGAACATCATGTTGCAAGAAATAAGCCAACCCCAAAACCCAGTTTTCACATATTCTCTCTTATTTGTGGAGTACAGACCTAAAATGATAATGATGATGATGATGATGATGATAATGATGATGATGATGATGATGATGATGACAATGACGAAGACAACAACAACAACAACAACAATGATGACAGCGATTGAAATGGATCATGAGTATAAAACGAAAACTGTCTAGGAAGGGAATATCAAGAGGAGAAATGAGAAAAGAGGGAGTGCCAAGAGGTATAGAGAAAGAACACCCACACAAATTTCACTGTGGTACTTGAAAAGGGAGAGGGGTACATGGTAGAGAGTGATAGACAGATAGACACACAGACACACAGACAGAGATAGATAGATAGATAGATAGATAGATAGATAGATAGATAGATAGATAGATAGATAGACAGACTGAGATTCTGGCATTTTTTATGTTATCTTCTGTGCTTATAATACAAAGTGAAGGTTAACATTGTTTAAAACTAACTGATAACATGTAGAGTAAGGTAAAAATATTTTAAACAGCCAGCCCATAGGCATGGTTCTGCATTGATATGACCTTCCTTTGTAGCTCATGCTAGCTTTGCCCAATAATCATATGACGTTTTATATTTTAATTGCACAAATCCCTGTTGAAATGACTCTGCAGTCTATCTGGACAGGACTGCTCCAACCACAGCCTGCATTCCATCTGATGCTCTACTGGATTCTGAATTAGAGAGCGCCATGACTCATCCATTTGGGTGAGGAACATAAAAAACAGAAAAGAAATGTACTGGCCTCAAATGCCTGTGCTTTGAAGAATTTTTCACCCCGAAAGGCTGGTAGAGTAGAGATGACAGCTCCAACAACACAAGTCAGCCGCATGTTTCCAGATGACAGCTCTTCCTACACATTTCTGCCAGCTGCTGATTGGTAGATGGTTTAAAGCAACCCTGAAAGGCATCTCCCCACATGGTCTAAGAAATATGTGCTGGATTTGCCTAGGAAATATATGTCATACAGATGGAAAGCAATCTTGAATATATTGGAAATGGCTTCCAAACATCCGGAGCTAATTCTAAAGGCCAAAGTCTTGGTTTTGTAATATAAAATTAGGAGGCACAATAAACCAACATGGGTGGTAAATTCAATATAAGTTATTGTTATTTATAGGAACATAAAGAAATGTCCTAAATAAATGGATGTTTCCTTTTGTTTCTGATTACATGAAGGAAAGAAGGAAGGAAGGAAGGAAGGAAGGAAGGAAGGAAGGAAGGAAGGAAGGAAGGAAGGAAGGAAGGGAGGAAGGGAGGGAGGGAGGGAGGGAGGGAGGGAGGGAGGGAGGGAGGGAGGGAGGGAGGGAGGGAGGGAGGGAGGGAGGGAGGGAGGGAGGGAGATATCATTAGAATGATGGCTACTTTCTAGGAGCCTGTTCGTTAGATTATCTGTTCACCTCAGTGCACTGAGAGAAAAAGACTGGATTTGCTTCACCCTCTTTTATAATCTCAGGAGAAATTAGCTTTGGACCAGCTGTACTATTCTTCTAATAGCAGATTGTGGAACAAGACTGTGAATGCAAGGGGTTTGTTTGTGAACACAGAGGAAGGGGCAGCAAAGGGAAACAGGAAGGAAAGACAGTGGATCCAGGATGAGAGACCTACATTATGACTGGGGCCTGGTCTTGTTGTAGCCATTGCACAAATGTCTCCAAGTCATCCCAGCAAAGCAGCAAGGGATCTGCCCCTCAACCTTTTCTTGTCATTAGAAGAAAGCTGGTCTTATAGAGCATGGCTCCTAGGCACATCCACCCTGCTCTGCCAGAGTCTGAGATAAAGCACTGGACAGAGAGAGCAGAGAGAATTCTTGCAAGAATACATTGTTATCTTGTCCAAAAGAAAGAATGAAGGAACATGGAGCCCCAACAGGCATTCGGTGAAAATAAATGAGTGAATGAAGCACGATTGAATATTTTACTTCAAATTCCTTTATAATGTTACCATCCATTAAAAGCACAGCTTTGATCTTTTCCTCCATGTTTTAGTAGAGATGCAAGTACTCCAATCTTATATCAGTGGCCTTTACCCATATCAGTGTATGTATACCCACCCAGAATAAAACATCATGTATTTTCACCATTACCCAGTGACAGAACCAAATGGTCATTCCTAGTTCACAGCAACGTCTATCCTGAAATAACCACCTAATTACTTTTCCCTATCTTGACCTTTCTACAAAGGGCTTCACTCACCACGTTTGCATTTCTGTCTGATTTCTTCTGCTCAGCATTATATTATATGTAGATATATTTGTTCTGCTAAGTAGTGGTTGCTTTGGTATTTTTCCTTTCTTGTTGCTATATAGTATCCAGCCAACTCGATTTTGCAGTCAGAGCTTGATAAATGAGTAGATTTCTGAGTTACAGGTAATGCTGGCCCCTACTAATGCCATTGGGCTCACCACCAGCTCCTGAGTATCCCACACAGTGTGGTATCAGGAGATCATACCTTCCTCCTGATCAAAAACACCTTTTCCTCTTTCACAGTGTTACATAGAAATTTCACACAGCTCATCCAAGGTGGTTTAAGCACTGGAGAAGCAACTCAGTTTGAAACCCAATTCCCACCAGCTACCCATGATTCTAAACCAGTTCCATCATCTCTTCCACTTTGATCTCCTCCCCTTTAAAGGAAAGGTACTGGGCTGATGGTTTCCGAGGCTGGCTGCCCCTGCCATGTGCACTGGAATTGTAACCCACATTTGTCTGCTCATGTCCTGACATAGTCCCCAAGTGCTTTCCCAGGCACAGGGTGCACCACACTTACAAAAACACCAGCTCATACTTGTCAGATCAATTCAGCAGGTTTCCTTGGATAGAGAACAGTCCTCCTATCAGCAGCAAGAATCTGTGAACTGCATTGGTGTGTGAGCCCAAAGTGGAGAGAAGCTGGGACTGCACATCCTGCCCTAACCAATGCAGTAAATGAGGGTAGGCAGGAAAGAGCAGGCCTTGCCCATTTTGTCAATAACAGCAAAGTAGATAGTACACAGCCATTAAAAAAATTATATCCTCTCATTCACAGAAGTATGGATGGGACTGGAAGACACTATGTTAAGTGAGGTAAGTCAGACACAGAAAAACAAAGACTGAAAGTTCTGCCTTTGTGGACATTAAAGAAAGTCTATTGACTTTCCCTATTGGGATGTTCCTAGTCATGATTACTGAAACCTGGGGAAGAGGAGGGAGGAAGGAAGTGGGAAGTGGATTATGGATACAGAACCAGAAGGAAGGAACATATTGAAATGTTCTTAGGACAGCAAGGTGAATTTAGTTCACAATAACTAGTGTGTATTTCATGAATAACTAGAAGAGCAGAAATCAAAGCCCTCAAACACAATGATTATGAGATGGAAATCCTACTCACTTTCATGTTTTGGAACACATTGTATTGCATGTATTGAAACTGGATCGTCATATATATGTATATATCATGAATATGTATAGTTATATACTAACTCAATTTTAATATGTAAAGAGATGGAAATATCAATTAGTCTTATTTGATCATTACATGCTATACATGTATCAAATTATTAAACCACACCCCATCAGTTTGAATAATTAGGACAACAATGAACAAAACAAGAAGAGGAACTTGACTAGCTAAGCCTTGGGTTCAATCCCAAGCAACACACACACACACACACACACACACACACACACACACACACACACACACACAAAAGAGCCAAGCAAAGAAGAAGCTTTTGATATTTTAGATGATGTGATGAGGACTTCTACTTTCTACTTACGATTTGGATAAGAGATGTGATGTTCTGTGTCCCTCCCTGAACAGCCTATATAGGAACATTCACTAGAAAGAGAGCATTTGCAGTTACATTTTCTAAGTTGGTGCCATCAGTGCCTCTCTCTCCCCTTCTCCACTTTGATATGGTCCAGCCCAGTGCCTACTGCCATCCTCTGTTCTTAAAAGGTAGATACCCTGGGTCCATTGTTCTTCCAGTGAGATAACTCTACAGCATGAATTCATACTAGTTCTTGTGGATTTTCCCCAGTTGCCTGCAAAATGGTGACTCAACCATACACCTTCTACCAGTTTCCTTTCCCTTCAAGCCTCTCTGTGCCACTCTTCCCAAATTCACTCCCTACCTTCAAACCTGTATCTCAGGACTGGTTTCTCAGACCAGAGGAATTTCAGAGTGAGATAATCACTTTCCCTACTGATAAAGTATACATCAGAGAATCCAAGTAAAATAGTAATAATAATAAACACGTCAGAGATTCTGGAATGTGTAATTTGTTATACAAAACAGTCATAAACAAGCTGGATACCAATGGCTCACACCTGTGATCCGAGCTACTCAAGAGGCTGAGATCTGAGAATCAATGTTTGAAGCTAGACAGGGCAGGCAAGTCTGTGAGATTCTTATCTAATTAACCACTTTAAAAAAAGCCAGAAGTGGTGCTATGGCTCAAGGGTAGAGTGCCAGCCTTGAGCTAAAGAAGCTCAGAGACAGCACCCAGGCCCTAAATTCAAACCCCAGGACTGGCACAAAAAATAATAATAAAATAAATAAACAAAGAGTTGTAAAATATCATTTTATAAAAGCAAATATTGACTACTTTTTCTAAGGCACTCTCACCTGAGATTGGTAAAAGGGAGGCGTCCCTCTTTTCCAAGGCCATATTTACCAACTATGTCTTATGGGAGAATTGACAGAGAAACTTCCATCCACATCCATTGTCTGCCTTAGCATTTCACCTCACAGAACACACCCTAACATGCTATTACTTGGTGAGAGTCACCAGTGATATGGCCGTGCAATGGGAACACCTCATAAACACTTATCTTTAATTCCACACCTTCCAAGTTGGTTCCCCCACCTCTTTTCTTCATCATAGAGTCTTCTCAGTTGACATGGGCAAAGTCTGGCCCAACCAGCACACTGAAATCAGCAGGTGCTGGGAAGAAGAGGGAAAACCCTGGGCTTGTGACGACAGGAGAGACAAGACAATGAACCTCTCCACTGTATGATTTGATGAGCCACAGGTATCTCAACCCTTGGTTCCTTAGATGCTTTTACATGGTAAGAAAGGGCATGCTGGGATAAGACATGTTAGAACAGTTTGATACCAGACTGAAAAATAAATCAAAGCATTTTGGGCAAGGAGAGAATGTAACCTAGACATCCTGCCCTTAGTCTCTTCCTCACCTCTGCCAATCCTGGCTAAACCTTGGTTAATTAACTAATGTGGGGTTTGGGGGCTTGCTCTGTGCCATGGTAATGTGGGGGCCATTGGGAACTTCCTGATTCTTTCACACAGCCCACATATTCCAGCCTCATGGTAGAGACTGACGGTGATCATCTGGTCTGAGTCACTTCACATTTTATTGTTTCCTTATGATGATTATTCAATTCGTTGTACTTGAAAAATATTAATGTTTTCTATTTTGTATGTATATTTTAATTCTTGACTTTCATCTCTATATTTGGGGTTGTTTTAAAAGTGCAGTATAAAAAAATTAAATCAGCCAAAAATTTACCAGACCTTTTAAATGTGGTCCCCAGTGCATTTTTGAAGTTGTGACTTTAAGGCTGAGAAATTTTTTCTGGGGAATGAAAGTTCATCTTGAAAGGGAACAAGGTGAGGTACCATATGGCAATCCTCCAGGCAGGGGGCGGATGGGGCTGAGCCTGAGTTCCCACTGAGTCACCCCCATCTCCTCTTGGGGAATAAGCTGTTTCTTGGTTAACCCCTTACACCTAGAGTGGGCTGCACTGAGTTCAAATTGGGGGAGACTCTTCATTCCTCTTTAGACAATCAACAACTTGAGGCATTGATCAAGACCATTGTCTATAAGTAACAGGAAACAACACCAAGGCTGACAGAGCTAACTGGATGTCTTGAGATCATATGGCAGGAAAAAGAGAAAAAGGAAAAGAAAGGAGGAGGCAAGTAACCAGGTCTTGAATCCAAAACTTCTAATTCAGAGTTTTGTGATCTCTGTATCATTATTACCAGTCTCCTTGCTTTCAGCAATATTTCTCCACAGAAGCATTGTATGTACTTAAGGTCTAAGTCACAGAATACAGATTGTGCACACACATTCCCATGGCATAAGCTGACAGTGAGTCTTTTGCCCCAGAGAAACTGACCATGGATATTGTGTTTGACAGAGGAGCCTTCTACCTTTACTATCTGTGAACTTGGTCTGCCTTATGATCAATTACCTCTAAAATATTTCCCTTTGGCCAGTCCTGTGTCTTGAACTCTGGACTTAGATGCTGTCCCTGGGCTTTTCTTTTTCTTCAAAGCTAGCACTATACCACTTGAGCCACAGCTTAAGGTGTGGCTTTTTTCCTCTTCCGTGGCTAACTAAAGATAGGTGTGTCATGGGCTTGCCTGTCCAGGCTGGCTTTGAACCACAATCTTCAGATCTCGGCCTCCTGAGTAACTAGGATTATAGGCATGAGCCACCAATACTCAGCATCCCTAATGATTTCTGTAGTACTAGGATCACACTCTAGTGACTAGTGCCACTCCAGTGTCTGCAGACCAGGATCGTCAGTTATTGCTTGGAAGTTGTTAGAAATACAAGTTTCTGTTCCCCATTTAAAGTCCTACAGAGGCAGAATCTCCATAGTTAACAGCCCAGTAACCTGCATTGACTATTTTTGTTTATTGTTGTTGTTGGGGGAACAAGTTCAGTACCCTATGCATATTCTATTACAGAACGCACGCGCACATGCACGCACTCACATGTGCATGCACACACACACACCATCACTCATCACTATTTGTATTTTAACCATCTCTCCAGAAGACCTCAATGTTTGCTAAACTTTGAAACAGTACCCTGCACTTGGAGATGCTTCCCCACATGTAAGACTGGATGGCTTCTTACAGTCTGGGATGAGCTTCCCAGAGAGTAAGTGCAGATATTTCCATGTGGGAAGTCCTAAATTGGATTACTATGGATTGAACATGGTGCAGAAATAGTTATCAGGAATAATAGAAAACTTATAGCTTAAAATAATTACAGGAATAAACGTTACTGGGATAGAAGAAAAGAACTCTGTAACCCAACGTAATGAAGGAAAGAACTCTGAATTGTGGGAAAGCACTGTAAAGGACTAAGAGTTTAAAGGGCACCTGGACTATCCTTGATGCTCAGTGGGGCCACCAACATCCCATCCCCTCTTAGTGGCTATTAGGGCTGCACCATTGGTGCTCAGGGGAGTTTTCTAGCTTTCTGATGAAGATTTTTGCATGGATACTGCATGTAAGCCACCACCGTGCCCCCAAAAATGCAGGCTTGCATGTGCTTTTGTTTCCTTATAAATCTTCATATTTCACTTTAAACAGTCTTTGTCTGATAATTAAGACAAAGCCCCTAGATTGCCCACTGTCCTTGTTTCTTACTTTATTAGCCTTAATTTTTATACTTCTGTGTTTCTAATGCTGTCAGCTTGGGTAAAACACACTGCTTTCATGCTTGTTTTAGCATCAGAGCTGATTCTGGAAACATCTGAAACTGAATCAATAAGAGACAATTTATCTGGCTGTTCTGGAATGTGCTATATTCCAAATTCTAATTTTGCATGATGTCTCAAAGCCATCTAGAAATGAAGACTGGACTTATATCAGAATTGGCAGTCGTCATCCTTGTTCAGCTCTATGACTGTGAGTAGGGTAAAGAATACTTGAGCTACAAATTCGCCCGAAAGTAAGAAGAAGAAAATCAGTAATCTATTAACTTTACGCCTCCAGGACTGGGGTGGGGGTGGGGGGACTGGAGGCCAGTTCTGCCTCAGATGCTTAGCTAACTCTCTGTGCTTTGACCTCTTCATTTGGAAAACAGAACTATATGCTATAGGTTCTGACAACTGCATGTGGTTCTTGTGAAATTCAAATCCTTTCAAATGGCATACTCTATATGAAAGAACTTTTGCAGACTGTAAAAAGTCCTTCTCTTTATTTCTGCTGATGTTTTCACCACTCTGTTATTAGAATGATTATTACCACATCTAACAGTTGTCTCCAGTCAATATTTTTCTAGATATGAACTTACATGTTTTAGTACAAGATCTGGATGTGATAACTGCCCTCCATGGCCTGTTCTTTATCTACAACTTTCTCTTTCTAGAGACACAGGTGAAAATGACAATAGCAGATGCTCAGCTGGTCCACAACTTCTCCGTGCACCCCTTCCAGTCTTTAACATCCTGCCTGGAAATATTCACTGGAAGATCATGGAACCCCCTGAACTCTTCCTCTATCATGTTCTAGGGTAAAATGGGTATCCCAAGGACTTAGCAACCCTAAAAGGATCCTCAAATGGTGACAGCTGAGATTTGAAGGGTGAATATCCCCCATTTTCCATGTCCCTCAATTAGCAATGAAGTGTGTTCTACACAATCTGGGCCGCAGAGGCTGAGTGGCCTTTGGGGATCACCTGCTAATTAAAGAACCATACTGCCTTCCCTTCTTGGCTATGTCTCACATTTCACCTCTATCCATACATCCTGGGACCACAACCAGAATAAACCACTTGTACCTAATCTCTGACTGAAGATCTGCTCTGGCAAAACCAAGATAAACATAGAAGTGCAAACAAAAGGTAAGGGTAAAAGAAGCTAGAGGTGATAAGCAAGTTGGCCAGGGAGGAGAAGGCAATGTTGAGCAGAATAAGAACATGTCAGTGTTCCCATCAGTTCAGCATTGGGTGAATCAGAGCCAACAAGTCAGCCATGCAGATATATCAGAGGACTCTGCTATCAGGATTGATTCTGGTGGCACCCAAGACTGATTGAATTGGGGGAGATCTAGCAAAACCTACTAAAAACTATTCAGAGTTAAGAGATTATACAAGAGTTTTTCTTCTCACTTTGGAGCCAATTTGCAGCCTAAATATTCTTTACTCTGCCATTGTAATAGCGTAGACAAATGGAAATCAACCTGGCTAATACTTTCTCTCTCCAGTGTCAAAATCAGCACCACCAATGAAAAATAACATGGATGTCCTAAATGCAATGTGAGGAAGACAGATTTCAGATTCAAGATCTTTCTCTCCAATCATGGAAAAGGTATGAAGTATTTTAAGCACCCTAGTTTCCTCCTCAGCTCCTCCAACTTTATCCTTTTCCTTAGTATTGGCTTGTTACCCCTCAGGAGTCCTTTCTAGAAAATTCCAGTCATTATCACCCTCTCTTTGCTATGACATCTGCACTTCTCTTCCCAAGGCCATGTTCTCATGACACCATGTAACTCACCTATGACAGGAGTATTTACATTGTAGCTATTTGCCAACCCTACAAATCAGGATGCTGTCCCTCCAAAGAAGTCACTTACCAGCACATTACTGCTTAACTCCTTCAGTTTAACACTCCATCTATTCTTGATTCTTACACTGGTGTTTCACATTATCGATTGAAAAGAAGGTAACAAGATGTCTTCCAGAGCTCATAGGTAAGGTGAAGATGTTCCCCTACCATGTTACCAAAACTAGAGTAGCTGTCCAATCGTTGTCTAAGTGGTACAATTCCCTACCCAAGATGCAAAGTGTCATCACTGCTGAATAAAGGTTAGTTGTTTGCTCTTAACTTGCTCTGCTTGTTTATGTTTAAAAAGTTACAAACTTGAAGGAAAAGTCCAGACTGGACATTCTTGGATTCCACTAAGTTGCTGGGCAGTGAATGAGTGCCAGCTCTTATTCCACAAGTTTGTGTGACACCCCACAAGGTATTCCTAAGAAATTCTATGATCAAAGAGGGTTGAGAAATTCAGATCCAACCAGAAAAACATTTTAACTGTAGGACTTCTCAGTCTTTAATATTCTGACACATTGGTATGCTTAGAGACAGAAAGGGAAGCAGCAACTCCAAACTTAGGTGTGTGTGTGTGTGTGTGAGGAGGGCCCTCTTTTGTTACTGTAATAAAATACCTGAGGCAAGGTGCTTATAAAGAAAAAAAACTATTTATCTCACAGCTTGGGAAGTTGGAAGTTCAAAGAGAAGAATGCCAGGTCTGGGAGGGCTGCCTCACTTGTTTCAGCTCAGTGGGAGGAGGACCCCAGTGGCAAGAGCTGCTATGAGAATGCAGAGCCATCCTTGCAACCTCCCACTAAGCTGCAAATCCCCCCTCTACCTACTGAGTACCACACTTCCAACAGAGGAACCCCTAGGGGAAAAACACACTCAAAACATAACAGTATATGTTAGAATTCAAGAACTGCCACACTTGGTTTTATTTTAGGGAGCATCTAGGAAAACTCAATCATCATATCTAAAGTCAGATAACAGTCTAATCCTTTCCTCTGGTGTTGAGAATAGAAGACAGCCAGGTGCTGGGAGCTTACGCCTATAATCCTAGCTAGTCAGAAGGCTGAGATCTGAGGTTTGAAGACAGCTAGAGCATGGAGTCTATGAGATTCTTATCTCTAATTAGCCAACAAAAAGCCAAATGTGGGAGTGTAAACTTGTTCAACCACTCTGGAAAGCGGTATGGAAGTTCCTCAGAAGGCTAAACATAGAGCTCCCCTATGATCCAGTTGCTCCACTTTTGGACATCTACCCAAAAGATTGCAAGCAAGATCACACTAAAGCCACTAGCACAACTATGTTTATCACAGCACAATTTGTCATTGCTAAAATATGGAACCAACCCAGATGCCCTTCAGTAGATGAGTGGATCAAGAAAATGTGGTACATATACACAATGGAATTCTATGCCTCTATCATAAAGAATGATTCTGCCCCGTTCAAAAGGAAATGGAAGAACTTGGAAAAATCATACTAAGTAAAGTGAGCCAGACCCAAGGAAACATGGGCTATATGATTCCCTTCATAGGGAATAATTAGTACACATCTGGGATAGTCCTAGCAGAAGATCACAATAGCTCAAGAGCTATACCTGTATGAACACATGAGATGATCCTAAGTGAAATGAACTTCAAGTCATGAAAACAAGTGGTATATCACTGTTGTGGTTATTTTCAACATGCCATGTGAAACCGTGCCCTTCTTTTTTTTCCCCATATTTACTTCCCAAGGTTTAACCCTTGATAGCACTGTAACTGATTTTAATACCCTGGATATTGTATATGCATGTATTAGAAATCGTAAAAGGAAAGGGAATACCAAAATTGAGAAACAAAGGATAAAAAGACAAACCAATGCAACAGCAATTCTTAGAAAACTATATGGTGTAAACCAACTGTACAACTCATGGGGGGAGAAGGAAATGGGGAGGTAGGAGGCAGGGGAAAAATGAGGGAGGAGGTAACAATTTGGATAAGAAATGTACTCACTGTCTTACGTATGAAATTGTAACCCCTCTGTAATTCACTTTGACAGTAAAAAAAAAAAAAAAAGCCAAATGTGGAAGTGTTGCTCAAGCAAAGAAGCTCAAGGAGAGTGTCCAGGCCCCGAATTCAAGCCCTGGGAAAAGCACACACACACACAAAAAAAATCATAGATGTGAATTCATTTATGCAAGGCTGTACAAACTCAGTTCTACTTTTCCACAGGCCTAATATTTCACTTTTTTCCCATACCTCAATGAAAAGAGTAATAATAAAATTTTTACTTTTGATTAAGACCTTTGAATCCTCAAAGAACTTTTACATAATTTATTCAAGTATCATAACTTGATATTTAAAGAAAATTGCTGTGGATGCCTTTTTGAATTGCTCTGATTTCTTAAATTTTAATTCATTACCTTCTGATTTACATTTTTATGATTAGACTTTTTATGCCAGCATTTCATTAAAATGAGGTCTGTCTGAACTACTTTCTCTTCAGAATTTGATTGCAGCTGCCATGTTTTAAAGCAAGCTACTCATTATGTTTTTAGGGGGCATTAAAATATTAGGTGAGGGCTGGGAATATGGCCTAGTGGCAAGAGTGCTTGCCTCATATACATGAAGCCTTGGGTTCGATTCCCCAGCACCACATATATAGGAAACAGCCAGAAGTGGCACTGTGGCTAAAGTGGCAGAGTACTAGCCTTGAGCAAGAAGCAGCCAGGGACAGTGCTCAGGCCCTGAGTCCAAGGCCTAGGATTGGCAAAAAAATTAATTAATTAATTAAAATATTAGGTGAAACTGGTCAAAACGTTTTCTATAACAAGCTCCCCCTTATTCTAATTCTAATAGCTAAAGAGCTCTCAAACTAAAACCTAACATTCTTGGCTGGGCACAATGGTACATACCTATAATCTCAGCTACTTAGGAGGGTAGAACAGGAAGATCACTCTCAAGCCACCTGGGCAATAAGTTATCAAGACTCCATACCAACCAATAAACTGAGAACAGTGGTTCATAGTTGTAATTCCCACTACATGGCAGACAACAGATAAAAATAATGCAATTTGAGACCTGCCTGGTACAAAAATACAAGATTCTATGCGAAAAACTACAGCAAAAAAGGGAGGGGCTGGTGGTATGACTCAGTTGATAGAGTGTCTATTAAGTAGAAGGCCTTGAGTTCAAACCTCAGTCTCACAAAAATAAATAGCCAAACAAACAAATGATAAAGTCTAACCAAAAATGAGTTAAGATCTACAGGAAAAAAAATTGTGTGACTTCCTACATTTAAAAAAAACCTGTTTATACTTGATAAAAACACTAAGGTTTAGGTAACTTATAAACTAGATAAATGTTTCTTCCATACATAATGGGTCAGTATTGACCATCTTTGGCTTCAGTAAACACGTATTGTTGGTTAAATACATTGCCAGGAACTGCAGATGTAGTGTAAGAATGCTTCTCTAAAGTCCTAAGGAAGCTTTGGAACTTTGAGACCCACAAACAAACCCCACCACAGACAGCCATCTAGACTCAAAGGAGAGTGGATTAATGACATGAGGCTCTCCAGACAAGATGGCTTTGGTGTCAGGCGTCCAATACTCGAGGGAGGAAGACAAAGCACAAAGGGCATTGCACAGGCAAAGATGGGAGATGCGGGAGGCTGTGTGTGTGATGATCAGATCAGAGAACAGAAAGCAGGGCACAGTGAATGAAGCGGGTTGAAAGGCATGGTAGGGACCAGAATCCTGTTAAATGGGATGGATAGGATGTTACATGTGAAGGTCTAAGAGAGGAGGCGGACATAATCAGGTTTGTCCAACTTGAGCAAAGGACAGAAAATCCACACGGGGCTCACCTCTGACCTGCAGAGCTTCAGGTGGGACTTTCTGTCTGTTCCCCAGCATCCCAAAGCATGTTGGTCAAATGTCAATATGTGGTTTAATATTCTTGTAAGTTTCCACTGGCTTGAAAACATAGGAGAAAGTTAGAAACAGGTGTAGGTGGCAGAGCTAACACCCCAGAGCCCCTTGGCACATTAAATGTTAGAAAAATAGATACAGCTTACACCCAAGACTGACTTCAGGCTCTGATTTGTTTAAGATGATGGACAAGGTAGAACTTAATTGCTCTCTCTCTTTTTCTCTCTGTCTCTGTGTCTCCATCTCATTCTCTCTTTCTCTCTCTGTTTCTGTGTCTCTGTCTCCATCTCTTCTCCATCTCATTCTCTCTCTTTCTCTCTCTCCTCTCTCCTTTCTTCTGTCTCTCTCTGTCTCTCTCTCTCTGTGTCTCCTCTCACTTGCTCATATCTGTTCTTCTGTATCACCATTCTTCTGCTAGATCTGCTGTCATCTAAGTCCATTCAAAAGAAAATAAAAATTTTATGTGTCTGTCACCACAGCTTGGGGCATTCAGTGAGAAATGAAAGATAGGTTTTGGTGTGTTTTGGGGTGGGGGTGAAAGAAAAATTACAAGAAGGATAGAGTATTAGGTATCTCCAAGGTGTTGGCATGTGGGAATTTGATTTCTTCACAAGAGACAAGAAGTTCTGCCTGCTCCTCCCTTTCCATGGTGGGTTTTAATTGCTGTTTATGCTCTTTCAGGATGTGATACTTGGCACGCCAAGCAGTTTCCTGGCAGCCCATTTCACGGAGGTGCTGGGCACTCCAAGTAAACACCCGGACAATTGAATTCCACTAGGCCTGGTCACCAGGAGTCTTTCATCTGTTTGGGGAGTGACAGGTATGGCTGGCTTCCTTCTGCCCAGAGTGAAGCACAATGCTAAAGCCAAGGATCTTCTGGGCTTGTTTGTAGAAGTCACTCAGGAAACTGATCCCCTCTGAGTGCCCCTTCATTCCAGTGTCACTGCAGGTAAAAGGATTACTAGGATGGCCCTGCCCCCACCCATTGTCTGCACAAACTGACACTGAATGGGTAACTTAACCCCGCAGAGATAACCCACTGTTGAGTGTGTTCCCATTTAAAACTGGCAGTTCCCATGAAGAGGCCAGGCTGTTTACCCAGCCTTTTGCTTCATTAGCACGTTGAAGCAGAATCTGAGGTGATTCTGGACCAGAGAGATGAGGTTGTCTGAGAAATCCCAGGTCCTGATGCCTCCTCAGTGCCCTGTTACCAAACAAGATCAGGACACAAACACAGGGAGAACAGAGTTAACAACACTCCCAGTGCCCCCATTTGTTTTGTGAACTTGACTTGAAGTTTTGTTTTTCTACAAGTACTTTTTATTATTATAAAGATGGTGCACAGAGGGGTTACAGTTACATAAGTCAAGTAATGAGTACATTTGTTTTTGGACAATGTCACCCTTTCCCTCTCCCGCCACTCCCTCCCCCCAGCCAATTTTTAAGAGAAGAGAACTCATAACCTTTTCTTCCCAGGTGGCCTTGAATTAGAATTCTCCTCATCTCAGACTCCCAAGTTACAGGAGGGAGCCACTGACACCCACCTGGGGAAATTCTTTCGATTAAATTTTTATCAATTTTGTTGGTCCTTTAAGTATAGTTTGTTTTAACTGGCATGAAGAAACTATAGTTCCATTTTTAGTCCAGGACAAAAGAATTAACTTGATTGTACACATCTTTCCTAAGTGAGTAGTGCTTGATTTCCTTTATGTAGTGAGCTTATGTGAGATTTATACAATTATTTATATTTTGCTGTATTTTTCATTGTATAAATATACTAATTTTGTAATCAGAAAGAATTATAAAAAGCATTTACGAGAAAATTATAGGAATCAAAAGTGAACAAGATATAAAGTAAAAATGAAGAAGAATATTTCAAATTTAAAGCTGGGAGTCTTTGGGGAGTTCTAAGCAATTAGCTGAAGTTCAGGAATACCTTTTCAAGGAAGTTGCCAAAATAGTGGTAGAAGAAAATATTAAGATATATTATAGAGCAGTTTTTTCTTAACTTGAAGCTTGTTTTATATTTTCTTTAAAGAAAACTTGTTTTAAGTCACCCCTCTCCTACAAGAGGAGAGAAAGGCATTTGAACTATGATAAATACTGTGGCTTCTATTTGACAAGGCTGATCCAAAAGCCCAAAGTCTGCCTCATACATATTTGCTCTACTGATGTCTTAGGATCTCAGGAAGTGACCCTTTGCCTCAGGAGCCAGTTTCCGTTCATTCCAACACCCTAACCACCCCAGAAGCAGAAACTTCTCAAACTCTATTAGCCTGGCCATCCAATGAGAGAAATTTTATGGATAAAAATTTACCACAAAATAATTTTCTAAAAAAGCATTTGTTATGCTCCTGAAATAAGAACATAAAGAAGAAAACTAAGATCCTTCACAATCTCTCCTTTGAGATAATCCTGCTGACACCTTAAAAAAAATAACATACCATGTGCAGGGTGTTTTTTTTTTAAGTAAAACATTATGAAAAATTAAAAATAGTTTTTAACAATGTGAAACTTTTTCCTAAGGGTAACCATTACTAACATTGTCCTACAATTCTTTCCAAACTAGAAAATAAAGGCATATACCAACTAAATACACAATACAGTGTTTATTTCCAAGAGCAAAGGGTCACAAGATCTTCTCCACTTACTGCTGCATCTTGGAGAATTTATCACTTCCATTGAACATGAAGCACATTTTAAATAGCTCATCTCATGGCCACAGCATACCTAGTCTGTCCAGTTTCCCACAGGAAGCTAGGAAGAACTGTAGGAACTATAGTTTCCTGGTATGCAAAAGGAATATGACAGTAGTGGGTGACTGCTTACAAAAAAAAATGCATTTCTGAAAGTATCTAATAGAGAGCAAGCTACTAATATGAGTGTGATTTTCTATTCAAATTGTTTTAATAGAAGTTAATTTTATTATCAGCAAAAAGAAAGGAGGAAACCAAGGTTGGATACAATTACAAAGTTATAGAGAAATATTAAATAGTATGAGAAATTTTTAACTCTCAAAAGATATAATTAGCTGGGTTCCTATGGCTCACGTCTGCAATCCTAGCTACTCAGGAGGCTGAGATCTGAGGATCACAGTTCAAAGCCAGCCCAGGCAGGAAAGTCTGTGAGACTTTTATCTCCAATAAACTACTCAGAGAAGACTGGAAGTGGTGCTGTGGCTCAAGTGGTAGAGCACTAGCCTTGAGCACAAAGAGGCTCAGGGACAGCACCCAGGGTTCAAGCCCCAGGGCTGGGGAAAATAGGAAGATAACTCTATCAGGTACCCATGGCTCACCCCTGTAATCCTAGCTATGCATAAGGTTGAGGACTAATCATCACAGTGAAAGCCAGCCCAGGAAGGAAAGTCTGTGAAACTCTTATCTTCGATAAACTACCAAAAACCCAGTTGAGCTGTGGTTCAAGTGGCAGAGCACTAACTAACTTGAGTGAAATATCTCAGGACCTGCTTCCAGGCCCTGAGTTCAAGCCCTAGGACTGGCAAGCAATAAATAAATAAATAAACAAGCAAGCAAATAATAAATGGATATTGCTACTAAAAGTGAGACATCAACTAGCTTATCTTGGGTTTTTGAGCTACACCCTTCAAAACACATAGAAAAATGAAATGCAATCTTCTGTCAGAGCAGAAATAAATTCTCTCCATCATATGGAAATGTCTTAAATGAAGTCCCAGCTCTACTCCATAAAAGGCAAGAGAACAAGATCAAGAGCCATGTCAGTGAGTAGATATCAAGAATATGATAGCTGGCTGCCAGTGGCTCACTCCTGTCACCCTAGCTATTCAAAAGGCTGAGATCTGAGAATTGTATTTCAAAGCCAGCCCAGACAGGAAAATCTGCAAGTCTCTTATCAATTAACCACCCAGGAAAGCTGTAAATAGAGCAGCTCATGCGGCAAAGTACTAACCTTGAGCAAAAAAAAAAGCTCAAGGACAGCCCCCAGGCCCTGTGTTCAAGCCCCAGGAACTGTCACAGAAGAAGAAAGAGGAGGAGGAGACAGAAAAAGAAGAGGAAGAGAAGAAGGAGGAGGAAAAGGAAGAGGAAGAAGAAGAAATTGATGAGGACTGGGTACGGTTGTACATACCTATAATCTCAGCTATTTTGGAGGTGGAGATAGAAGAAGCTGAGACAATATCTGAAAACAAACTAAAGCAAAAAGAGATGGAATTGTGGCTTAATTGGTAGAGTGCTTGCTTAGCAATCACAAAACATTAAATTCAAACCCCAGTACTGCCAAAGGTATACTTTGCGTGGGGGGCTGTGGGGTATGGGTAGGTGTGGGTGAGTGTGGGTGTGGGTGTGGGTGTGGTCAATCGACTGCACAAGGAGAATCAGTGTGGGCAGAGTATAATAATTAACCTGAAATTCAGAGCCAAGATGCCCATCTGCCCAGCAATGGGGGGCTGGGAGGGTTTTCTTTTGGACCAGCATTTCTCAGGACAATCTTTCCATCAGTGGTAGGTCATTATGGCCAGGCATTTAAAGGAAGCGCATAGCTGGTTAAACTTTAGAGGTACAAGCTTGAAGAGATCAATTAATTCAGCTTAACTGACTTCCAAAAGAATCAAGCCCTATCTGAAAAGTCTCTCAACCCCCAAGTCAGTGTTCATTTCATAACTTTCTTATTTGTACAATGTCCTTGGACACTCATTAGAGCTCAGAAACAAGTCAAGACGTGTGGGAATTGGGGAATCATTAAAAGGTTTTTGAAATTAACTGCTATAAATGATGTCATACAAGTACATAAGGACTTCAGAGCCCAGGGCAATTGTGTTAGAGGAGACAGTCAAGCTCTTTCCATTCTCAGGTTCCTCCCTGAACAGAGAGCTAAGCATTGGGGCACTAGGTCACCACCTGTCCCTCTCCCCTTTGATTTCAATCATGTACTAGAAGTTTTAGGTAAAATATATTAAATGTCCACCGCCCAAGAAAAAAATTTAATGCCAGTGTTTCCAGCAAGGAGTTCAATGTCATATAATTTTTAAGTTTTCATTTAGGAGAGACTTTGGGGATTTGATGCATCCAAAAAACACATGATGGATATCTAAGTAAGCTGAGCTCTGAGAGACTGGCTTTTCGCCCTACACCATTTTTTAATTACACTAAGAATCCAGACATTCACAAAAAGCCATATGTTAGGTATTCATATAATTTCTTTAGAATCAAACAATAAGGAAAAAGAAGCCCCAAATTGAAGGATTTCCCATGTGAATGTATGCTCACTCACACTTTTTGGTAGTGATTTCTCTCTTTTTCCTTTTTTTTTTTTTTTTTTTTTTTGAGACCAAATCTAGCTCTGTACCCTAGGTTTTAAATTCATGATCTTGTCTCAATCTCTCTTTCAGATGTTGGGATACAGCCATGTGCCATCACACTCAACTTTTGGTAATAATTTCTTAAAGATAACCAAGGGAAAGGCCAGAAAAATTCTGGAGACCCATTATACCACTGTATAACTAACTATAGTTAACTAAAACTATCCTCAACTGGATAGTTAAAAATGGCAAAGATGGTGAATTTTATATTGTGTGTGGTTTATTAACTGGGGTTAAATTGTTTTCATTTCAGTAGGGGGTGAATATCTTCTTCAGCACCTCTCCTTCCTGTTGGCTAGAATGCAAATGTAATGACTGCTGTACCTGCAACCATTTTACACCAAGCAGTAGAAGAAGACTTATGCCAAAAATAATAGAGTAATAAGATACTGGGTAAAGAGACCTGTTGCCTGGCCTTGACAGGACCATGCCAAGCCTGCAAGACTACTCTGGATCTTGTTTATGTAAGAGAGAAATAAATTCCTGTGATTTTTCATCTCCTAAAACCAAAGAATGTCTAGAGAATGACAGTGTAGTCTCTGATCATTTTTATCCTGTTTGTTGCACTCCAATGTCAGAATAGGACTTACCATACAAAGCAATCATTGTCAAAACAGTGTCCCTGAAGTTACAATATCCCATGGAAATGTCTAGAAATGTCCCCACAAGCCTTCCAGATTATATGCAATAGGTTCTGAGGCCTGATAGTTTATATTTACCCTTCCAGGGCATTCTGATCACAATAAGTAAGAAAACTTTAACATAGAGTCCTATTTGCAGTGTAAGGGCCCAGAACTGAGGTATACACAGTATGCACTCCTGAATTGCAATCCTTTCTCTATCACTGGCTCTAGAAAAGTGATTCTACTTGTCAAGCCTGAGTTTCCCCAATGAGAACTTAGGAGTTCACATTGCCCTATTGTAAGGTTATTAAAAAGCTTTACCAGGAGAAGTTGTCCAAAGCTCCTACCTGGCAAATGTTCACCCTTCAAGATAAGCAAGGAGAAATAATAACATCTTATTCTTGTTCGCTACTGCATGGAGTCCCCTTCTCCCCCATGACTCAGCAGAAAACAAGCATGTCAAATGTGCTGGGGAAAAATGGAGGAAAGGTAGAGAATTTCCTTGGAGAAAAGGAGCTAATAGAACAGAAGTAGTCACTTGCTCAGAAAAAAATAAAAACAACAAAGAAAACAACAATATTAACAAAAATGGACAATTCCTATATGAATCTGATCATATAAAATAATCTCTTTGGGCTGGGAATGGGACTTAGTAATAGAATACTTGCATACCATGCATGAGGCCTTGGGTTCAATTCCTCAGTACCATATAAACAAAAAAAATTTAATTAAAGAAATAAAAAATAAAATAATAATAGTATTTATTGAAATGAACTCCAGGAAATGGAAACAAGAGGGTGTTTTTCTCAGTTGCTGTTTTTGTTTTCTTTTCCTTTTGTCTTGTTTGTCCATTTAGCTATCTTTGGATGGGGCACAGAAATGGTGGGACAAAGGGTGGACAAATACAGCAGTGATACTCACTAGGTACTATGCTGAAAACAAACTATACAACTTGTGGGTAGGGACGAGAGAGAAAAACTGAGATAGAGTAAAGGAAGGAGCAACATTGTTCAATCAGAAATCTCATTACCTGGCTTGCATCACTATAACACTCTATACATCACCTTTACAATAACAGTGAAAAGTGCATTCAAAAAATAGGCAACGTTTATTAAATGATCCCCAATTTCCCAGAGTCTATTCTGTTGTTGTTGTTGTTGTTGCTGATGCTGCTACTGCTGCTGTTGTTTATGTGCGTATGTGTTAGGTCTAGGGCTTGAAATCAGGTCCTTTAGCTTTTTCACTCAAGGTTGAAGCTCTACTACTTGAGCCACAGCTCTACTTCCAGCTTTTTGGTGATCATTCTCAGAGTCCTGATGACAAGGCCCAGTCCCTGAGCTTGGTGAGGCTGAGTTTCCTCCCCAAGTCTCCAGGCTGCCAAAACTAAGCCTTGGCATCTCTCGTAAGAGTTCAGTAGAGGTTGGTGCTGCTGTGAGGCCATTTGGTCCCTCAGACAGTAGGGATTGCCACAGACACTCACAGAAGCCACTATACAAAAGACAAAGTGTGGGGGCTGGGAATACGGCCTAGTGGCAAGAGTGCTTGCCTCATATACATGAAGCCCTGGGTTCGATTCCCCAGCACCACATATATAGAAAACAGCCAAAAGTGGTGCTGTGGCTCAAGTGGCAGAGTGCTAGCCTTGAGCAAAAAAAAGACAGGGACAGTGCTCAGGCTCTGAGTCCAAGGCCTAGGACTGGCAGAAAAATGAAGAAGATGGAGAAGGAGAAGGAGAAGGAGAAGAAGAAGAAGAAGAAGAAGAAGAAGAAGAAGAAGAAGAAGAAGAAGAAGAAGAAGAAGAAGAAGAAGAAGAAGAAGAAGAAGAAGAAGAAAGATGGACAAAGTGTATGTTTGTATGTGTGCAAAGTGTGTGTTTGTGATGTATAATGAAAAGACTAATATGAGTAACTCAAAGTTTAATCCAGAAACATCTTTTGCCCATACTAGCATTTGAACCCAAAGGTCCCTCACTTGCTACATAGGCTGTCAACCACTGGAGCCATGCCCCCAGCCCATTTTGTTTTTGTTTTTTATTTTTTAAATAAAACTAAAACTCCACTTGCTTTTCTAGGTTAGTAAAGTGATACGTTGTTGATTCCAGAAGTTTGTAATTTATGATAATTTTTCTGCATAGTATTCAGCAAGCTATAAGATTAATTAAAATTGTTCCAGTTTCACCAAAAAGCTGATTATTATCCTGTGTCCACCATCCACTCCACGGAGAGTGCAAGGGCGGAGAGTGCAAGGGCAGAGGGTAGAGGGGCTGGAATGTTAGAAACCCGTGGTGGGTGTTGTTGTTGTTGTTGTTTTTTTGGGGGGGTCTTCTAACTTTTGTTTTAGCCAGCCTCAAACAGTGGTTCTCCTATCTCCACCTCCAAAGTAACCAGGATTACTGAGATATCCCACTTTACATTGTTGTCCCTCCCCAAACTTTCCATATAGGTTAACTACCCTGTCTTTTTCTTGGTACCAAGGAAGATGAGAAAATCCTGAGACCTACTATATAGCTCCTACAGAACGTGGGATCATACATTGTTTAAATTTAAGTATACACACACACACACACACACACACACACACACACACACACTTGCTTTGGAAAACTACATTCTTGTTTGCTGCCTAAAACAAGCCAGGCTCTCTGGTGGCTCACACCTGTAATCCTAGCTCCTCAGGAGACCTGAGGATCATTGTTCAAAACCAATCCCAAGCAGGAACGTCCATGAGACTCTTAACTACAGTGAGCCACCAGAAAACCAGAAGTCGTGCTGTGGCTCAAAGTAGTAGAGCACTAGCCTTGAGCAAAAGTAGTCAGGGACAGCACCCAGGCCTCAAGTTCAAGCCCCACGAATGACAATAAAATAAAATAAACAGTAACCTTTGTGTTCACCTTCACAGAAAGCTCCCTGTTTGCTAGAAGACCACCACCCCACCCCCCAAAACACCATGGGTTTCTAAGCTTCCAGCCCAATCCACCTTCTGCCCTTGCACTCTGCGTGGAGTAGATAGTGGATACAGGATAATAATCAGCATTTTGATGAAACTAGAAGAATTTTAATTAATGTTATAGCTTGCTGGATACTATGCAGAAGAATTATCATAAATTACAAACTTCTGGAATCAAAGCAGGTGGAATTTTAGTAACTTGATGATGCATGGAGAAAAGCTCCCAGGGCAGATGTGATCTGGCTGGTGGAGGAAGGCCGGTGAGTCACAGCGCTGCTCTTGGGCCTGCACCACTCAACCCAGGATGTCAGCCAGTGACCAGGACATTCTCATTCCTAAATCAAAACAAAGTCACAATACAAGGCATTTCATCTCATCACACAAGCATTTTAAACAGTGGCTCCAGATTGGAAATAATTTGAAGCTTTCTGTGATCACTATTATTGTTCCTCTGTTGTCACTAAAAACTCAGTTTCACAAACCACCAGTTACTAAATGTGTAACAGTAGCAATAAAATATGCCAGAAAAGGTAGAGAAATTTTCCCTGTCAATCCCAGGCTTTCTGAGGGGGTGGAAAATAAATCAGTTCCCAGGAATGCTTTGTGGTGTTCTTGTAAATAACCTCATTTAGTTTCACAATGGTTCCCTTGTTGTTGGTTTGGTTTGGTTTGGTTTAGTTTTTGTTCTTAGTGGTAGTAGTGGTGATGGTATGTATGTGTTTGTGTGTGTGTGTGCACATGTCTGTGCATAGGTACTGGGACTTGAACTCAGAGCCTGTGCTCCCACTTGGCTCTTTTGCTCAAGGCTGGCACTTTACCACTTGAGCCACACCTCAGCTTCTGGCTTTTTTCTGATTAATTGAAGATAAGAGTCTTGAAGATTTTTCTGTCCTGGTTCTCTAGGCTGGTTTTGAACTGTAATCCTGCTGATCCTAACCTCTTGAGTAGCTAAAATTATAGATGTGAGCCACTAGTACCTGGTTCACAATTTACACTTTCATTGTTTTACTACACATTACTATTAGAGACATTCAACATACAATTTTAGGGTTAAATATTATTTTTATTTATTTATTTATTTTCCCAGTCCTGGGGCTTGAACTCAAGGCTTGAGCACTATCCCTGGCTTCTTTTTTGCTCAAGGCTAGCACTCTGCTACTTGAGCCACAGCACCACTTCTGGCCTCATATATGTGGTACTGAGGAATTGAACCCAGGGCTTCATGTATAAGAGGCAAGCACTCTTGCCATTAGGCCATATTCCCAGCCCTAAATATTATTTTTAATATAAGCAAGATGCTGTCACCAACTCAATCTTTTATTCTCAGTACTATATAATCATCCAACCCACATTTTGTACCAAAAAAATTGAAATGTCTTCAACTTCCCTGTTGATCTTTTGGTAAAACATAGGTTCAAATCCTGGCTTCATTCTGTCTAGTGAAGGGATTTAAGCGTGATGCATCACCTCCCTGTATCTTGGTTGAATAATCACAAAGGTATAAATAAAAACAGTACCACTACATACAGGTGTAAGGAAATTTAATTTAAAAAATATCCATGTGAATCGCTTCAAGCAGGGCTTGTTATAGAGTTACTGGATAATAAGAAATCAAAGTACAGAAATTATTCTGTTTAAAACCTTACCAAATTCTCTCATTCTTTACAAAAAGAAGTGAGGCCAGTTTGATGTAAATGGCTTGTAATATCATCATATTGACTCCTTGGAAGTGCCAAAGCCCTGCTAAGTAGACCAGGATCTCAGTTCAACCCTTGATCTTTTTTCCTCATTCCCTCCCTCTGCTGCTGTCCATGATTTCTCCAAAGCTCCAGAATCCGTGGGAGTTTTCTTGCACAAGACTTCGGGTCTGGGGCATGGATTGTCAGGCTCCAAAGACAAACACAATAGGAGGTTAAAGAGTTGGACTAAAAATGTCACTTACAACATTCTTCCATGCATTCTGCCAAAGTCATGAGCAACACAAGCAATAGTGGTTGAAAATGCAGTGGAAGAAACCATCTTCCAAACAGAACATAGATATGAAAATACATGGAAATCCTCCCTGCTATTAGAACTAGCAGTTCCTCAGAAAAATAATTTAAAGCATTAATATATTTTTGTTTTTATCTTGCATATATATGTAGGTATATATATATGTGTATATATATACATATATCTATATTCTTTCCATGATCACTATTATTGTTCCTCTGTGGTGACTAAAAACTGAATTTCACAAACTATCACATATGTAACCACCGTGTGTGTGTGTGTGTGTGTGTGTGTGTGTGTCTGTCCTCTTTTTTTTTTTTTTTTTTTTGGCCAGTCCTGTGCCTTGGACTCAGGGCCTGAGCACTGTCCCTGGCTTCTTCCCGCTCAAGGCTAGCACTCCGCCACTTGAGCCACAGCGCCGCTTTTCTGGCCGTTTTCTGTATATGTGGTGCTGGGGAATCGAACCTAGGGCCTCGTGTATCCGAGGCAGGCACTCTTGCCACTAGGCTATATCCCCAGCCCTGTGTGTCCTCTTTTAAATCAAGTACTAGAGCCAAATCTTGAGACTGGATCCACTAATTGGAGTTAAACATTTTCTTTCCTCCATAAACCACACCCACAAAGTACATTTTTAAAATATTTATATGCTGTGAGAAATTAGACACTCTTGCTCAGCAGAGTGTAGAAAATTTGATAAAGTTCATAATTCTCCCAAACTCCTTCCTAATACACATCTAACTCAAAAAAACTTCTAGTGGCTTGCCTCCATAAATTCTACCAAGATTTATTTTCTTCTATTTTTACATATGTGTTTTACTGGTTTTCATAAAGTATTTAAATGCAGTAAAAGAAATAGGAAATACCTAGAAGGGTTTAAAAACAGTCCACAAGTCTTGATTGGTACAAAGCTTCACTGAAAGAGTGTGTGAATGTTCTAGAACTGGGCTACACAGTATAGAAGGCTTACACTGACCTCAGTTATTCAATAATATGTAAGATGTAGTCCTTCATTCTCACTAAGTATACATGAAGCCAGTGCCTTCCATGTTGTATTGTACATTCCCTTCATTCCAGAACATTCTTTTGGTCAGCATTATTATTATGCTATATTATTACATTATTATAATTGTATGTTACATTATATATTTATAGTATTATATAATTTTTATTTTATATTATGCATATTATATGTGTGTATATTAAGTCAACCCCTCCTCCTCTGGGCTCCTTGGTAGTCTGTCAGTGGGTGAGTAGTTGCCATCCCCCCTTACCTCCATCAGTGCCTCAGACCTACAAGCCCCTATCAGTGGGAATGCATCCAAGCTGACCGGGTTGGTGTTCAGTTTGACAAGGCCATCTAGGAGCAGTACTGTTGGGATGCAATGTGGTATTCAATCTGATTTTTTTTAATTTTTATATCTTTATTTATTCATAATTGTTTAAATGAATGAAATTTAGGGTGCTATTTTCCATGCACACATACAACATCCATCTCCCTTCACCTCCTCCCACCTGCACCCTTCCCACTCCCTGGAAACCCCAGGGGTCAGTCTTCTGTGTTCAGATCAGCCTTGTTTATTAAAGTTTCTGCATATGTCAGACAACACAGGCTTGCCTTTCTTTGTCTGGCTTATTTTGATTAGCATGATGTCCTCCAGTTACATTTATATAGCTTTTCTTTTTTTTTTTTTCTTTTTGTCGGTTGTGGGGCTTGAACTCAAGGTCTGGACCCTGTCCTTGAACTCTTTTGCTTTTGTTATCAATTTTATTTAATTTATATTATTATTGTTTAAGCATTACCTTACTTATGTAACTGTAAGACACCCTCTGCCCCGTTCTGTCTGATTACTAAGTAGCTAGTGTTAAGACCACTGGGGAAGATAGGACTCCTTAAATACCTTCAGTGTATCAGGTATTGGCAAGCAGGTACCCAGGGAAGTGTTTGCAGATCTGAAACCCAAGGCCATTGATGAAATTTACCCTGACAACTACCTTCCAGCCTGAGTAGTTCATTGCAGTCAAGGAAGATGTTGATGACTGCCTTTGCATGCTACTTCCCCCACCCCCAGCAAGGAGGTCATTGATCTCATCATAGACCAAGAGCACGAGCTGACTGATCAATGCAGCAGTCTTCAGGGCTTCCTGATTTTCCAGAGCTTTAATGAGGAACTGGCTCTGCGTTCTACAACATGCATACAGAGCCACACCTACTGTTTATTAGCTTTTGAATGTTTATAAAACCATCAGAGTTCTGCATGTGAGAGCACTGAATAAAGCCACAAAGTGTGGGAACCAGTGTCCCTTTCTTTTACTCTCTGGTAGTTTTGCATCTTCTCAACAATCTTCCTTCTCCCACTTCTTTTTCCTCTCCGTGAGTCTTCTACTCTCACCTTGGTTGGAATCACAGTCATTCCCCTACCAAAATCTAGGCAACTACAGAATGATCACTAACATTTGCCAAGGCACAGAAATTCTGGCACTGAATCACTTGCATTTTAATGGGAATAGAGGCTTAGGTTTTCCCAGACATGCAGGTATGGTCATTAAATATTGAAGGATTAGGTAAGATTATAGTAAGTGTGTGTGTGTGCGTGCGCATAAATATATGCCCACTGGGGAACCATTTCATAATTTACAAATCTTGTAAATTATGTCACACATGAATTATAAATTATGTAATGGCTTCCTGTTAGCCAAAGATTTAGCATTGCTCCCAGAAAAACTTACCTTCATCCCTAGAAATAATTTCCTCCCTTGCAGACAGTGGCTAATGACTTATCACTTGCCACCTCACCTGGCCATCTATCTGTGAGTTCACTGGTAACTCTAGAAACATTGCTTATGCTCAGCCACAAACATGAAATGAATTAAAAGACAGTGGCTGCTTTTCTGGAATAGCTAAGAGAAATTAAAACTTTTAAAAATCTGCTGAGGCAAACTTATTTTCATAAATGAGTGCAAACCATTGTTATCTTTGTAAAGGTTTTAAAAAGTCATGCAAAATAAATTGAAACAATGCTCATAAATCCAGTGAGCTGCTTCAAGATCTGATGATGGTGTTTAGTAAGCAGAAATCCATTTGATTTAACTTATCTACCTATCAGGATGAAGTATGGGTGTGGGGTATAAATCTTCATCCACAAGCTGGGATATGCACAAATCTGCACCTACTATGCAAAAGATGAGAAAAAAATACAGCTTTGTTTGTGAAGAGGAAAAAGAACACTCAAGTTAATAACTGCATCAGTTATCCTGTTTGCCTTCCTAAGTCTACAGGCTTTTGTCATTTCTTTTTTCCATGACAAATATTCACCTAGCAATTTCATATTAGCACCTGTGGCAAAAGAAGGAACCACTGCAATTATGGGTCATGCCTATGACTGTTGGGTGAAAAGAATTTTAGTAAAAGAGAGTTTGACATGATAACACTTTACATTGAAATGATTTGTTCACCAAGTGCTGATGAACATCTACTACAAGCTGCATACTGAGATACTGGGTAACAAGAGTTCCCTGCCTTCAGAGAGAAAATGAGCTCAGGAATGAGAGAGGGATTTGACAGAGCAGCAGGTGAACATTAATGTCAAATTGTGCCAAGGGGCATGGTAGAGTGCAGTGGTAGAGATGGAATGAGGTGGGAAATGTTATGGGATAGTGACCCTTTATTCAAGCTGAAACACAAAGAATGAGGATGCTCCAGCCAAGCAATGTGCCAAAGGAACAGTATTCAAGATGGGGAACAGAGTATGGGCTTGAGTAGACATCAGAAGGCTGACACAATGGAACAGCAGTGCCAAGAGCAAAAGAGGAAATGCCATGAGACTAGAGGAGTAGATGGGGACCATTCATTAGGTCCTAGAAGTAATCAAAGAAAACGAAAAGTACAATTCACCACATCAACAAAACTAAAATCAAGAATCACATTGTTATCTCAATCAATGCCCAAAAAGCCTTTGACAAAATACAACATCCATACTTATTAAAGCTCTGGAGAGAACAGGAATAGATGGAACATTCCTCAAAACAATAAAAGCCATATAGGGGCTGGGGATATAGCCTAGTGGCAAGAGTGCCTGCCTCGGATACACGAGGCCCTAGGTTCGATTCCCCAGCACCACATATATAGAAAACGGCCAGAAGCGGCGCTGTGGCTCAAGTGGCAGAGTGCTAGCCTTGAGCGGGAAGAAGCCAGGGACAGTGCTCAGGCCCTGAGTCCAAGGCCCAGGACTGGCCAAAAAAAAAAAAAAAAGCCATATACAACAGAACTACGGCTAATATCATATTAAATGGGGAGAAACTAAAATCATTCCCCCTAAACTCAGGAACAAGACAAGGATACCCACTCTCCCCACTTCTTTTCAACATAGTGCTGGAATCCCTAGCAATAGCAATAAGGCAAGAGGAGGACATCAAAGGGATCCACATCGGCAAAGAAGAAATCAAGCTATCTCTATTCGCAGACGACATGATCTTATATCTGAAGGAGCCAAAAAACTCAGTCCCCAAACTCCTACACCTAATAAACCATTTTGACAAAGTAGCAGGATACAAAATCAATCCACAAAAGTCAGCAGCTTTTCTGTACACCAGCAATGTACAGGCAGAAAAGGAAATTATGGAAATAATACCATTTACAATAGCTAAAAAAAAGAATAAATTACCTAGGGATCAACCTAACTAAAGACGTGAAGGACGTATTTAATAAGAACTATAAAAAAATCTAATAAGGGAAATCAAAGAAGACACACAGAGATGGAAAGACCTCCCATGCTCATGTGTAGGCAGAATCAATATAGTGAAAATGACCATATTGCCCAAATTGTTATACAAATTCAATGCAATCCCCATCAAGATCCCAGCTACATTGTTCGCTGAAATAGAGAAAGCAACTCATAAATCCATATAGAACAGCAAAAGACCTAGAATAGCCAAAGCAATTCTAGGCAAAAAAAAGCAGTGCAGGAGGTATCACAACACCAGACTTCAAGCTCTATTATAGAGCCATCATAACAAAAAACAGCCTGGTATTGGTATAAAAACAGACCTGAAGACCAATGGAATAGAATTGAAGACCCAGAAATAAAACCGCACTCTTACAGTGAGCTGATATTCGACAAAGGAGCTAAAGACATACAATGGAAAAAACAGAGCCTCTTCAACTACTGGTGTTGGGAAAACTGGGCAGCCATATGCAGAAAACTCCAAGTAGACCCTAGCCTATCACCATGCACCAAGATCAACTCAAAATGGATCAAGGACCTCAACATCAGACCTGAATCTTTGAAACTACTGAAGGACAGAGTAGGAAAGATGCTAGAAATTACAGGCACAGAAAGGAACTTCCTGAATATAGTCCCAGGGGCACAACAGATAGGAGAGAGACTCAACAAATTGGACTACTACAAATTAAAAAGTTTCTGCACAGCTAAGGACATAGCCACCAAAATAGAAACACAGTCAACCATATGGGAAAGGATCATTTTTATTTTTTTTTCCAAATGTTTATTATCAAACTGATGTACAGAGAGGTTACAGTTTCATAAGTTAGGCATTGGATGCATTTCTTGTACTGTTTGTTACCTTGTCCCTCATACCCCCCTCCCCCCTCCCCCCTACCCTTTCCCCCCCTGAGGTGTTCAGTTCACTTACACCAAACAGTTTTGCAAGTATTGCTTTTGTAGTTGTTTGTCTTTTTTTACCCTGTGTCTCTCAATTTTGGTATTCCCTTTCAATTTACTACTTCCAATACCAGTATACACGGTTTCCAATATACTCAGATAACATTACAGAGATAGTGTAGGTACAACCACAGGAAGGTGATACAGAACATCATCAATAATAGAAGCTACAGATACACATGGGACATTGAAAGTAGTTACAACTGTGATATAACAATTGTCTCCATAACATGGGGTTCATTTCACTTAGCATCATCTTATGTGTTCATAAGGGTATAGCTATTGGGCCTTGTGATGCTCTGCTATGACTTGCCTAAACCTGTACTAATTATTCCCAATAAGGGAAACCATAGAGTCCATGTTTCTTTGGGTCTGGCTCACTTCACTTAGTATAATTTTTTCCAAGTCCTTCCATTTCCTTACAAATGGGACAGTGTCATTCTTTCTGATAGAGGCATAAAATTCCATTGTGTATATGTACCACATTTTCCTGATCCATTTGTCTACTGAGGGGCATCTGGGTTGGTTCCAGATTCTCGCTATGCCAAATTGTGCTGCGATGAACATTGTTGTGCTGGTGGCATTACTGTGATTTTGTTTGTGGTCTTTTGAATAGATACCCAAAAGTGGGGCTGCTGGGTCATAGGGGAGTTCTATATTTAGCCTTCTGAGGAATCCCCATACTGCTTGCCAGAGTGGCTGAACCAGTTTACATTCCCACCAACAATGAAGTAGGGTTCCCTTTTGGCCACATCCCCTCCAACAATTGTTATTGTTAGTTTTCTTGAAATATGACATTCTTACTGGGGTGAGATGGAATCTCAATGTTGTTTTGATTTGCATTTCTTTTATGGCCAGTGATGTAGAGCACTTTTTCATATGACTCTTGGCCATTCTCATTTCCTCATCAGAGAAGTCTCTTTGTAAGTCTTTAGCCCACTTGATGAGGGGGCTATTGGTTCTTTGTGGTTTTGTTTTGGAAGAAGGCAATTTTTTTAGTTCTGCATATATTTTAGGGATGAGGCCTTTGTCTGTTGAATGTCCGGTAAAGATCTTCTCCCAGTCTGTGGGCTTTCTGTTTATCTTGAGAGCTATGTCCTTTGCCGTGCAGAAGCTCTGCAGTTTGATGCAGTCCCATTTGTCCAACCTTTCTTTGATTTGTAGCCTTTCTGGGTCTTTGTTAAGGAAGTTCCGTCCTGTGCCAAGGAGCCCGTGTTTCTCCTTCAGTGTTTTCAGGGTGTCTGTTTTGATTTCAAGGTCTTTAATCCATTTGGAATTGATTTTGGTGCAGGGTGATATATAAGGATCTAGTTAGTTTGTTGTCATTTTTAAGCAGATAACTGAGTATATTTCAGTGGTCAACTTCTTGAGAATTTTGCTGCTCTTGTACAACTATTCACTCATTGAATCATTTATTTATCCATTCAGTAAATATGATGTAATGTCTTTTAAAGAATAAGGACTTTGGGAAGAATTGGAGAAGTGTCTGTGTGTGTGTCTGTGTGTGTGTGTATGTGTGTGCGCGCGCGCTCTGCATCAAAAAAAAATTGAAAAGCTATGGAATTGTAACCTGTTTCACAACTACTTAATAATAATATTTTTATCAGTCATAGGGCTTGATCTTAGGACCTGAGCACTGTCCCTAAGCTTTCTCACTAAAGGCTAACTTCTACCACTTTTAGCCACAGCACTTCTTCTGATTTTCTGGTGGTTGATTGGAGCTAAGAGTCTTTTGTGCCTGTGCTGGCTTCCAACCACAAACTTCAAATCTCAGCCTCCTGAGTAGGTAGGATTACAAGCCTGAGCCATCAGCATCCAGCTTAAAGAAAATTTTTAAGCAAAAATAAGAAAATACTAAAGGGCTAGAGGCATGGTACAAGTGGTTACAGCATTGCCTAGCATGTGCAAAACTGAATTCAATCCCCAGTACCTGCAAAAAGCAGAAATGAGAACAAAACAAATCCTAAAGTCTTAATAAGTCAGATACAATTGAAATACTATAAAATGTGCAAAATTGGTAATGTGGGATCAGTTAGAGTTGGCACTTGCACCAAAGATAAAATTTAGGACCCAAAGAGGAAATATTGAGGGTTGACACAAGTGCTGAAAAAAGAGCCCTATTTAGACTAATTTACATACCCTGTTGGGAATGTAAATTAATGTCATTCCTCAAAAAACTAAAAATATAACTACCCTGTGTTCCAATGATACCACTCTTGGGCCTTCACACAAAAATATAACTGCCCTGTGTTCCAATAATACCACTCTTGGGCCTTCACACAAAAGATTGCAGTAAAGACACTGTTATGCCCATGTTCATAGCTGCACTATTCACCATAGCCAAGTTATAGAAACAGTCCAGATTTCCTGCAATCAATAAATGGGTCAAGAAAATAAAATACATATATGCAAATGGAATTTTATTTGTTCATCAGAAAAACCAATATGTCATTTGAAGGGCAATGGATGAACTAGAAAATTTATGTTTTATGAAGTCAGTCAGTCTGAGAAAGGGCACATTTTTCCTCTCATGTGGAAGTTAGGTCTAAAATATGAACAGTTGTGAGAACACATGCAGGATCACATACATATCCACAATCATACTGATATATTATAAACACAGGGGTGGATTGCTAACATGTATAACTCTTTGACCAATTAGCAAGTAATTTAACAAAATAAATATCAAGAAGGTGAAATACATCTTGTCTGAGAGGAACAGAGAGATTAAGGGATGGAAGGATATAAATAGTAGACAATACAACCATAATATTCAATGTGTATGAAAATGAAACTATTGATGGGTTAATAGTAGCATGTTCTTCTTCATGCTTTTAGATGCTCTCACTGCTTTTGAGGTAAACAATAAATTCATCACAGCAGAAAGCCTCAACAGCAGAAGAGGCAGTGGATATCAAAGGGTGATTTGGGCTTGGCTGAGGAACTGAGGTTTACTGCAGGCAAGCCTTGGAGCAAGGGAGAAGGAAGTGGGCAAATTGAGGATTGTCTTGTATGATGTGCTTTGCAAATCTCTATGCCCTCCACCTCCAAATCCTGAGAACAAAAAATGTTCATTGGGAAGAGAAGAGATAAACTGTGGCAATAGGAGAAAACCTAGCAACAAGAAAGGAATTCACAAGTATTACATTCCACAGCATGGGTGGATCCTCAATGCACCCCATCAAACAAATGGACACCAGACACAAATCTACCCAGACACAAGGTACCATGTTGATGAAGATGTAGGTTCAAGGAAATGACTGACACTTTTGACATTGTGAATGCCATAAAGACAGAACTTTGTGTGTAAGTATTATGTCAAAGTAACAAAGAGGATACACCTTGCCTAAACTCCTAGATTGCTTTTAATCCACATTACAAACACTCTGTTAGGGTTGTCAAAGAAGGAACATAGAAAGGTACTGTATAAATACAGGCATTTATTTCTCCACCCTTCATCATTATTAGTACTCCATTGTTAACACCATGGGTACTACATTCCTACATTTCCTTGGCTCTCACTGTCCTATATTGGCTGCTGCTTCCTATCACAAACATGTGATGACTGATCTAAAGGATTTCCTTGGCCACCACAGTCTGTGTGGTCACTTACAGAGCAGACTGGAAGTGATGGGCAATTAACAACCAGGAGTAAATTTCCACCAATGGGTAACAGAAGTTGGAGAATAAATACCCCAATTCCCTACTCCTTTCATCTCTCAGTATAGGACTGGGCCCCAGCTACACACAGAGGTAAGCTATTTGCTGTCACAACTGCCTTGACTTCCTCCCTCTTTTGCCTCACTGCCTCACTTTCCTGCCCGTGCACACAGGGACCACCTCATAAAAATGACTGCATTCAAATCCTAGAGTCAGAACCCACAACTTAGGAACCCAGGAGTAAACTATATTTTTTTCCTAATAATATAATGTAAAGGTGATATACAGAGGGATTACAGTTACATAAGTAAGGTAATGAGTACACTTCTTGTCCAACAGTGTTAAGCCCTCCCTCATTTTCTCCCACTTTCCTTCCCCCCAACTCTCCTCCTCCCCAAGTTGTAAAGTTCATTCCCAACAGTGTCTTATGAGTATTGCTGTTGCATTGGTTCACCTTTTGTTCTTTGTCTCCCCTTCCTTTCCCCAAATCAGATAAATGTATATACAAGATAAAGAGTACCAAAATAAAAAAGTGACAACAGGGGATAAACCAAAGGGGAAAAAAACAAAATGACTTCACACAGAACATCAAAACAAAGCCCTCTTATTTCCATATCTTGGAGTTCATTTCAATTAGTATCATTTTATATGATCATATGTGCATAGCTACTGAGCTATTGTGATCCTCTGCTAGGACTATCCTAGACATTTACTAATTATTACCAGTGAGGGAAACCATGGAGCTTATGTTTCTTTGGGTCTGGCTTACTTCATTTAATATTATTTTTTCCAAGTCTTTCCATTTCCTTATGAATGGGGCAATGTCATTCTTTCTAGAAGAACAGAATTCCATTGTGTGTATATACCACATTTTCTTGATCCATTCATCTACTGAAGGGCATCTGGGTTGGTTGCATATCCTAGCTCTGGCAAATAATGCTGCAATGAACATAGTTGTGCTGGTAGCTTTAGTGTGACCTTGTTTATGATCATTTGGGTAAATGTATAGAAGTGGAATTGCTCGATCAAAGGAGATCCTAGTCTCTTGTGGAATCTCCATACTGATTTCCAGGTTGGTTGAACCAGCTCACATTCCCACCAAAAGTATAGTAGTATTCCCTTTTGGCC